>NC_134837.1:113356180-113529110 GCF_004210375.1 Tachypleus tridentatus
TGATCACTTTGAGTGATATACTAAGTAAGTATATGACATTAAACTGATCACTTTGAGTGTGATATACTAAGTGATATAGTATATGACATTAAACTGATCACTTTGGTGATATACTAAGTAAGTATATGACATTAAACTGATCACTTTGAGTGATATACTAAGTAAGTATATGACATTAAACTGATCACTTTGGTGATATACTAAGTAAGTATATGACATTAAACTGATCACTTTGGTGATATATAAACTAAGTATATGACATTAAACTGATCACTTTGAGTGATATACTAAGTAAGTATATGACATTAAACTGATCACTTTGAGTGATATACTAAGTAAGTATATGACATTAAACTGATCACTTTGGTGATATACTAAGTAAGTATATGACATTAAACTGATCACTTTGGTGATATACTAAGTAAGTATATGACATTAAACTGATCACTTTGGTGATATATAAGTAAGTATATGACATTAAACTGATCACTTTGGTGATATACTAAGTAAGTATATGACATTAAACTGATCACTTTGAGTGATATACTTAAACTGATCACTTTGAGTGATATACTAAGTATATGACATTAAACTGATCACTTTGGTGATATACTAAGTAAGTATATGACATTAAACTGATCACTTTGAGTGATATACTAAGTAAGTATATGACATTAAACTGATCACTTTGGTGATATACTAAGTAAGTATATGACATTAAACTGATCACTTTGAGTGATATACTAAGTAAGTATATGACATTAAACTGATCACTTTGAGTGATATACTAAGTGATATACTGATCATAAGTATATGACATTAAACTGATCACTTTGGTGATATACTACTAAGTATATGACATTAAACTGATCACTTTGAGTGATATACTAAGTAAGTATATGACATTAAACTGATCACTTTGGTGATATACTAAGTAAGTATATGACATTAAACTGATCACTTTGAGTGATATACTAAGTAAGTATATGACATTAAACTGATCACTTTTGGTGATATACTAAGTAAGTATATGACATTAAACTGATCACTTTGAGTGATATACTAAGTATATGACATTAAACTGATCACTTTGGTGATATACTAAGTAAGTATATGACATTAAACTGATCACTTTGAGTGATATACTAAGTAAGTATATGACATTAAACTGATCACTTTTGAGTGATGATCACTTTGGGTGATATACTAAGTATATGACATTAAACTGATCACTTTGAGTGATATACTAAGTAAGTATATGACATTAAACTGATCACTTTGGTGATATACTAAGTAATATGACATTAAACTGATCACTTTGAGTGATATACTAAGTAAGTATATGACATTAAACTGATCACTTTGGTGATATACTAAGTAAGTATATGACATTAAACTGATCACTTTGGTGATATACTAAGTAAGTATATGACATTAAACTGATCACTTAAAGTGATATACTAAGTAAGTATATGACATTAAACTGATCACTTTGGGTGATATACTAAGTAAGTATATATATGATCATTAAACTGATCACTTTTAAAGTGATACTTTGGTACTATACTAAGTATATGACATTAAACTGATCACTTTGAGTGATATACTAAGTAAGTATATGACATTAAACTGATCACTTTGAGTGATATACTAAGTAAGTATATGACATTAAACTGATCACTTTGGTGATATACTAAGTAAGTATATGACATTAAACTGATCACTTTGGTGATATACTAAGTAAGTATATGACATTAAACTGATCACTTTGAGTGATATACTAAGTAAGTATATGACATTAAACTGATCACTTTGAGTGATATACTAAGTAAGTATATGACATTAAACTGATCACTTTGGTGATATACTAAGTAAGTATATGACATTAAACTGATCACTTTGGTGATATACTAAGTAAGTATATGACATTAAACTGATCACTTTGGGTGATATACTAAGTAAGTATATGACATTAAACTGATCACTTTGGTGATATACTAAGTAAGTATATGACATTAAACTGATCACTTTGGTGATATACTAAGTAAGTATATGACATTAAGTATATGACATTAAACTGATCACTTTGGTGATATACTAAGTAAGTATATGACATTAAACTGATCACTTTGTATATGACATTAAAGTGATATACTAAGTAAGTATATGACATTAAACTGATCACTTTGGTGATATACTAAGTAAGTATATGACATTAAACTGATCACTTTGGTGATATATAAGTAAGTATATGACATTAAACTGATCACTTTGGTGATATACTATAGTAAGTATATGACATTAAACTGATCACTTTGGTGATATACTAAGTACTAAGTATATGACATTAAACTGATCACTTTGGTGATATACTAAGTAAGTATATGACATTAAACTGATCACTTTGGTGATATACTAAGTAAGTATATGACATTAAACTGATCACTTTGGTGATATACTAAGTAAGTATATGACATTAAACTGATCACTTTGGTGATATACTAAGTAAGTATATGACATTAAACTGATCACTTTGAGTGATATATAGTAAGTATATGACATTAAACTGAGTAAGTATATGACATTAAACTGATCACTTTGGTGATATACTAAGATATACTAAGTATATGATATTAAACTGATCACTTTGAGTGATATACTAAGTAAGTATATGACATTAAACTGATCACTTTGAGTGAGTATATGACATTAAACTGATCACTTTGAGTGATATACTAAGTAAGTATATGACATTAAACTGATCACTTTGAGTGATATACTAAGTAAGTATATGAGTATTAAACTGATCACTTTGAGTGATATACTAAGTAAGTATATGACATTAAACTGATCACTTTGAGTGATATACTAAGTAAGTATATGACATTAAACTGATCACTTTGAGTGATATACTAAGTAAGTATATGACATTAAACTGATCACTTTGGTGATATACTAAGTAAGTATATGACATTAAACTGATCACTTTGAGTGATATACTAAGTAAGTATATGACATTAAACTGATCACTTTTGGTGATATACTAAGTAAGTATATGACATTAAACTGATCACTTTGGTGATATACTAAGTAAGTATATGATCATTAAACTGATCACTTTGAGTGATATACTAAGTATATAAGTATATGACATTAAACTGATCACTTTGAGTGATATACTAGTAAGTATATGACATTAAACTGATCACTTTGGTGATATATGACATTAAACTGATCACTTTTGATATACTAAAGTATATGACATTAAACTGATCACTTTGGTGATATACTAAGTAAGTATATGACATTAAACTGATCACTTTGGTGATATACTAAGTAAGTATATGACATTAAACTGATCACTTTGGTGATATACTAAGTAAGTATATGACATTAAACTGATCACTTTGGTGATATACTAAGTAAGTATATGACATTAAACTGATCACTTTGGTGATATACTAAGTAAGTATATGACATTAAACTGATCACTTTGGTGATATATACTAAGTATATGACATTAAACTGATCACTTTGGTGATATACTAAGTAAGTATATGACATTAAACTGATCACTTTGGTGATATACTAATATGAAGTATATGACATTAAACTGATCACTTTGATATACTAAGTGATATACTAAGTAAGTATATGACATTAAACTGATCACTTTGAGTGATATACTAAGTAAGTATATGACATTAAACTGATCACTTTGAGTGATATACTAAGTAAGTATATGACATTAAACTGATCACTTTGAGTGATATACTAAGTAAGTATATGACATTAAACTGATCACTTTGGTGATATACTAAGTAAGTATATGACATTAAACTGATCACTTTGGGTGATATATACTAATGACATTAAACTGATCACTTTGGGTGTATATGACATTAAACTGATCACTTTGGGTGATATACTAAGTAAGTATATGACATTAAACTGATCACTTTGAGTGATATACTAAGTAAGTATATGACATTAAACTGATCACTTTGAGTGATATACTAAGTAAGTATATGACATTAAACTGATCACTTTGAGTGATATACTAAGTAAGTATATGACATTAAACTGATCACTTTGAGTGATATACTAAGTAAGTATATGACATTAAACTGATCACTTTGAGTGATATACTAAGTAAGTATATGACATTAAACTGATCACTTTGGTGATATACTAAGTAAGTATATGACATTAAACTGATCACTTTGAGTGATATACTAAGTAAGTATATGACATTAAACTGATCACTTTGGTGATATACTAAGTAAGTATATGACATTAAACTGATCACTTTGGTGATATACTAAGTAAGTATATGACATTAAACTGATCACTTTGGTGATATACTAAGTAAGTATATGACATTAAACTGATCACTTTGGTGATATATAACTAAGTATATGACATTAAACTGATCACTTTGGTGATATACTAAGTAAGTATATGACATTAAACTGATCACTTTGAGTGATATACTAAGTAAGTATATGACATTAAACTGATCACTTTGAGTGATATACTAAGTAAGTATATGACATTAAACTGATCACTTTGAGTGTGATATACTCAAGTGATATACTAAGTATATGACATTAAACTGATCACTTTGGTGATATACTAAGTAAGTATATGACATTAAACTGATCACTTTGAGTGATATACTAAGTAAGTATATGACATTAAACTGATCACTTTGAGTGATATACTAAGTATATGACATTAAACTGATCACTTTGGTGATATACTAAGTAAGTATATGACATTAAACTGATCACTTTGGTGATATACTAAGTATATGTATATGACATTAAACTGATCACTTTGAGTGATATACTAAGTAAGTATATGACATTAAACTGATCACTTTGGTGATATACTAAGTAAGTATATGACATTAAACTGATCACTTTGGTGATATACTAAGTAAGTATATGACATTAAACTGATCACTTTGGTGATATACTAAGTAAGTATATGACATTAAACTGATCACTTTGAGTGATATACTAAGTAAGTATATGACATTAAACTGATCACTTTGGTGATATACTAAGTAAGTATATATTAAACTGATCACTTTGGTGATATATAAGTATATGACATTAAACTGATCACTTTGAGTGATATACTAAGTAAGTATATGACATTAAACTGATCACTTTGAGTGATATACTAAGTAAGTATATGACATTAAACTGATCACTTTGGTGATATACTAAGTAAGTATATGACATTAAACTGATCACTTTGGTGATATACTAAGTAAGTATATGACATTAAACTGATCACTTTGGGTGATATACTAAGTAATGACATTAAACTGATCACTTTGAGTGATATACTAAGTATATGACATTAAACTGATCACTTTGAGTGATATACTAAGTAAGTATATGACATTAAACTGATCACTTTGAGTGATATACTAAGTAAGTATATGACATTAAACTGATCACTTTGGGTGATATACTAAGTATATGTATTAAATGATCACTTAAAGTGATATACTAACTATATGACATTAAACTGATCACTTTGAGTGATATAAGTAAGTATATGACATTAAACTGATCACTTTGGGTGATATACTAAGTAAGTATATGACATTAAACTGATCACTTTGGTGATATACTAAGTAAGTATATGACATTAAACTGATCACTTTGGTGATATACTAAGTAAGTATATGACATTAAACTGATCACTTTGAGTGATATACTAAGTAAGTATATGACATTAAACTGATCACTTTGAGTGATATACTAAGTATATGACATTAAACTGATCACTTTGAGTGATATACTAAGTAAGTATATGACATTAAACTGATCACTTTGGTGATATACTAAGTATATGACATTAAACTGATCACTTTGAGTGTAAGTATATGACATTAAACTGATCACTTTGAGTGATATACTAAGTAAGTATATGACATTAAACTGATCACTTTGAGTGATATACTAAGTATATGTATTAAACTGATCACTTTAAACTAAGTAAGTATGATTAAACTGATCACTTTGAGTGATATACTAAGTATATGTATTATGACATTAAACTGATCACTTTGAGTGATATACTAAGTAAGTATATGACATTAAACTGATCACTTTGGTGATATACTAAGTAAGTATATGACATTAAACTGATCACTTTGGTGATATACTAAGTAAGTATATGACATTAAACTGATCACTTTGGTGATATACTAAGTAAGTATATGACATTAAACTGATCACTTTGGTGATATACTAAGTAAGTATATGACATTAAACTGATCACTTTGGTGATATACTAAGTAAGTATATGACATTAAACTGATCACTTTGAGTGATATACTAAGTAAGTATATGACATTAAACTGATCACACTTTGAGTGATATACTAAGTAAGTATATGACATTAAACTGATCACTTTGGTGATATACTAAGTAAGTATATGACATTAAACTGATCACTTTGGTGATATACTAAGTAAGTATATGACATTAAACTGATCACTTTGAGTGATATACTAAGTAAGTATATGACATTAAACTGATCACTTTGGTGATATACTAAGTAAGTATATGACATTAAACTGATCACTTTGGTGATATACTAAAGTATATGACATTAAACTGATCACTTTGGTGATATACTAAGTAAGTATATGACATTAAACTGATCACTTTGAGTGATATACTAAGTAAGTATATGACATTAAACTGATCACTTTGGTGATATACTAAGTAAGTATATGACATTAAACTGATCACTTTGGTGATATACTAAGTAAGTATATGACATTAAACTGATCACTTTGGTGATATACTAAGTATATGACATTAAACTGATCACTTTGGTGATATAGTAAGTATATGACATTAAACTGATCACTTTGAGTGATATACTAAGTAAGTATATGACATTAAACTGATCACTTTGAGTGATATACTAAGTAAGTATATGACATTAAACTGATCACTTTGAGTGATATACTAAGTAAGTATATGACATTAAACTGATCACTTTGAGTGATATACTAAGTAAGTATATGACATTAAACTGATCACTTTGGGTGATATACTAAGTAAGTATATGATTATACTGATCACTTTGGGTGATATACTAAGTATATGACATTAAACTGATCACTTTGGTAAGTATATGACATTAAACTGATCACTTTGAGTGATATACTAAGTATATGACATTAAACTGATCACTTTGAGTGATATACTAAGTTAAACATTAAACTGATCACTTTGGTGATATACTGATCACTTTGGTGTAAGTATATGACATTAAACTGATCACTTTGGTGATATACTAAGTAAGTATATGACATTAAACTGATCACTTTGAGTGATATACTAAGTAAGTATATGACATTAAACTGATCACTTTGGTGATATACTAAGTAAGTATATGACATTAAACTGATCACTTTGGTGATATACTAAGTATATGACATTAAACTGATCACTTTGAGTGATATACTAAGTAAGTATATGACATTAAACTGATCACTTTGAGTGATATACTAAACTGATAAGTATATGATATTAAACTGATCACTTTGAGTGATATACTAAGTAAGTATATGACATTAAACTGATCACTTTGAGTGATATACTAAGTAAGTATATGACATTAAACTGATCACTTTGAGTGATATACTAAGTAAGTATATGACATTAAACTGATCACTTTGAGTGATATACTAAGTAAGTATATGACATTAAACTGATCACTTTGAGTGATATACTAAGTAAGTATATGACATTAAACTGATCACTTTGGTGATATACTAAGTAAGTATATGACATTAAACTGATCACTTTGAGTGATATACTAAGTATATGACATTAAACTGATCACTTTGGTGATATACTAAGTATATGAGTAAGTATATGACATTAAACTGATCACTTTGGTGATATACTAAGTAAGTATATGACATTAAACTGATCACTTTGAGTGATATACTAAGTAAGTATATGACATTAAACTGATCACTTTGGTGATATACTAAGTAAGTATATGACATTAAACTGATCACTTTGAGTGATATACTAAGTAAGTATATGACATTAAACTGATCACTTTGAGTGATACTTTGGTGATATACTAAGTATATGACATTAAACTGATCACTTTGAGTGATATACTAAGTAAGTATATGACATTAAACTGATCACTTTGGTGATATACTAAGTAAGTATATGACATTAAACTGATCACTTTGAGTGATATACTAAGTAAGTATATGACATTAAACTGATCACTTTGAGTGATATACTAAGTAAGTATATGACATTAAACTGATCACTTTGAGTGATATACTAAGTAAGTATATGACATTAAACTGATCACTTTGAGTGATATACTAAGTAAGTATATGACATTAAACTGATCACTTTGAGTGATATACTAAGTAAGTATTAAACTGATCACTTTGAGTGATATACTAAGTAAGTATATGACATTAAACTGATCACTTTGAGTGATATACTAAGTATATGACATTAAACTGATCACTTTGAGTGATATACTAAGTAAGTATATGACATTAAACTGATCACTTTGGTGATATACTAGTAAGTATATGACATTAAACTGATCACTTTGGTGATATATAAGTATATGACATTAAACTGATCACTTTGGTGATATACTAAGTAAGTATATGACATTAAACTGATCACTTTGGTGATATACTAAGTAAGTATATGACATTAAACTGATCACTTTGGTGATATACTAAGTAAGTATATGACATTAAACTGATCACTTTGGTGATATACTAAGTATATGACATTAAACTGATCACTTTGGTGATATACTAAGTAAGTATATGACATTAAACTGATCACTTTGGTGATATACTAAGTAAGTATATGACATTAAACTGATCACTTTGAGTGATATACTAAGTAAGTATATGACATTAAACTGATCACTTTGGGTGATATACTAACATTAAACTGATCACTTTGGGTGATATACTAAGTAAGTATATGACATTAAACTGATCACTTTGGTGATATACTAAGTAAGTATATGACATTAAACTGATCACTTTGGTGATATACTAAGTAAGTATATGACATTAAACTGATCACTTTGGTGATATACTAAGTAAGTATATGACATTAAACTGATCACTTTGAGTGATATACTAAGTAAGTATATGACATTAAACTGATCACTTTGAGTGATATTGTAAGTGATATACTGATCACTTTGAGTGATATACTAAGTATATGACATTAAACTGATCACTTTGAGTGATATACTAAGTAAGTATATGACATTAAACTGATCACTTTGAGTGATATACTAAGTAAGTATATGACATTAAACTGATCACTTTGGGTGATATACTAAGTAAGTATATGACATTAAACTGATCACTTTGAGTGATATATAAGTAAGTATATGACATTAAACTGATCACTTTGAGTGATATACTAAGTAAGTATATGACATTAAACTGATCACTTTGAGTGATATACTAAGTAAGTATATGACATTAAACTGATCACTTTGGTGATATACTAAGTAAGTATATGACATTAAACTGATCACTTTGGTGATATACTAAGTAAGTATATGACATTAAACTGATCACTTTGGTGATATACTAAGTAAGTATATGACATTAAACTGATCACTTTGAGTGATATACTTTGAGTGATATAGTAAGTATATGACATTAAACTGATCACTTTGAGTGATATACTAAGTAAGTATATGACATTAAACTGATCACTTTGGTGATATACTAAGTAAGTATATGACATTAAACTGATCACTTTGGTGATATACTAAGTATATGATATTAAACTGATCAAGTGATATACTAAGTAAGTATATGACATTAAACTGATCACTTTGAGTGATATACTAAGTATATGACATTAAACTGATCACTTTGAGTGATATACTAAGTAAGTATATGACATTAAACTGATCACTTTGAGTGATATACTAAGTAAGTATATGACATTAAACTGATCACTTTGGTGATATACTAAGTAAGTATATGACATTAAACTGATCACTTTGGTGATATACTAAGTGTATATGACATTAAACTGATCACTTTGAGTGATATACTAAGTAAGTATATGACATTAAACTGATCACTTTTGATATACTAAGTGATATACTAAGATATAAGTATATGACATTAAACTGATCACTTTGGTGATATACTAAGTAAGTATATGACATTAAACTGATCACTTTGGTGATATACTAAGTAAGTATATGACATTAAACTGATCACTTTGAGTGATATACTAAGTAAGTATATGACATTAAACTGATCACTTTGAGTGATATACTAAGTAAGTATATGACATTAAACTGATCACTTTGGTGATATACTAAGTAAGTATATGACATTAAACTGATCACTTTGGTGATATACTAAGTAAGTATATGACATTAAACTGATCACTTTGGTGATATACTAAGTAAGTATATGACATTAAACTGATCACTTTGAGTGATATACTAAGTATATGACATTAAACTGATCACTTTGAGTGATATACTAAGTAAGTATATGACATTAAACTGATCACTTTGAGTGATATACTAAGTAAGTATATGACATTAAACTGATCACTTTGAGTGATATACTAAGTATATGTATTAAACTGATCACTTTGAGTGATATACTAAGATGACATTAAACTGATCACTTTGAGTGATATACTAAGTATATGACATTAAACTGATCACTTTGAGTGATATACTAAGTAAGTATATGACATTAAACTGATCACTTTGAGTGATATACTAAGTAAGTATATGACATTAAACTGATCACTTTGAGTGATATACTAAGTAAGTATATGACATTAAACTGATCACTTTGAGTGATATACTAAGTAAGTATATGACATTAAACTGATCACTTTGAGTGATATACTAAGTAAGTATATGACATTAAACTGATCACTTTGAGTGATATACTAAGTAAGTATATGACATTAAACTGATCACTTTGGTGATACTAAGTAAGTATATGACATTAAACTGATCACTTTGGTGATATACTAAGTAAGTATATGACATTAAACTGATCACTTTGAGTGATATACTAAGTAAGTATATGACATTAAACTGATCACTTTGGTGATATACTAAGTATATGACATTAAACTGATCACTTTGGTGATATACTAAGTAAGTATATGACATTAAACTGATCACTTTGAGTGATATACTAAGTAAGTATATGACATTAAACTGATCACTTTGAGTGATATATACTAAGTATATGACATTAAACTGATCACTTTGAGTGATATACTAAGTAAGTATATGACATTAAACTGATCACTTTGAGTGATATACTAGTAAGTATATGACATTAAACTGATCACTTTGGTGATATACTAAGTATATGACATTAAACTGATCACTTTGAGTGATATACTAAGTAAGTATATGACATTAAACTGATCACTTTGGTGATATACTAAGTAAGTATATGACATTAAACTGATCACTTTGGTGATATACTAAGTAAGTATATGACATTAAACTGATCACTTTGAGTGATATACTAAGTAAGTATATGACATTAAACTGATCACTTTGAGTGATATACTAAGTAAGTATATGACATTAAACTGATCACTTTGAGTGATATACTAAGTAAGTATATGACATTAAACTGATCACTTTGGTGATATACTAAGTAAGTATATGACATTAAACTGATCACTTTGAGTGATATACTAAGTAAGTATATGACATTAAACTGATCACTTTTGGTGATATACTAAGTAAGTATATGACATTAAACTGATCACTTTGGGTGATATACTAAGTAAGTATATGACATTAAACTGATCACTTTGAGTGATATACTAAGTAAGTATATGACATTAAACTGATCACTTTGAGTGATATACTAAGTAAGTATATGACATTAAACTGATCACTTTGAGTGATATACTAAGTAAGTATATGACATTAAACTGATCACTTTGGTGATATACTAAGTAAGTATATGACATTAAACTGATCACTTTGAGTGATATACTAAGTAAGTATATGACATTAAACTGATCACTTTGAGTGATATACTAAGTAAGTATATGACATTAAACTGATCACTTTGAGTGATATACTAAGTAAGTATATGACATTAAACTGATCACTTTGAGTGATATACTAAGTAAGTATATGACATTAAACTGATCACTTTGAGTGATATACTAAGTAAGTATATGACATTAAACTGATCACTTTGAGTGATATACTAAGTAAGTATATGACATTAAACTGATCACTTTGAGTGATATACTAAGTAAGTATATGACATTAAACTGATCACTTTGAGTGATATACTAAGTAAGTATATGACATTAAACTGATCACTTTGAGTGATATACTAAGTAAGTATATGACATTAAACTGATCACTTTGAGTGATATACTAAGTAAGTATATGACATTAAACTGATCACTTTGAGTGATATACTAAGTATATGACATTAAACTGATCACTTTGGTGATATACTAAGTAAGTATATGACATTAAACTGATCACTTTGAGTGATATACTAAGTAAGTATATGACATTAAACTGATCACTTTGGTGATATACTAAGTAAGTATATGACATTAAACTGATCACTTTGGTGATATACTAAGTAAGTATATGACATTAAACTGATCACTTTGGTGATATACTAAGTAAGTATATGACATTAAACTGATCACTTTGAGTGATATACTAAGTAAGTATATGACATTAAACTGATCACTTTGGTGATATACTAAGTAAGTATATGACATTAAACTGATCACTTTGGTGATACTAAGTAAGTATATGACATTAAACTGATCACTTTGGTGATATACTAAGTAAGTATATGACATTAAACTGATCACTTTTGGTGATATACTAAGTATAGTATATGATCATTAAACTGATCACATTAAACTGATCACTGATAGTATATAAGTAAGTATATGACATTAAACTGATCACTTTGAGTGATATACTAAGTAAGTATATGACATTAAACTGATCACTTTGAGTGATATACTAAGTAAGTATATGACATTAAACTGATCACTTTGGTGATATAGTATATGACATTAAACTGATCACTTTGGTGATATAGTAAGTATATGACATTAAACTGATCACTTTGGTGATATACTAAGTAAGTATATGACATTAAACTGATCACTTTGAGTGATATACTAAGTATATGACATTAAACTGATCACTTTGAGTGATATACTAAGTAAGTATATGACATTAAACTGATCACTTTGAGTGATATACTAAGTAAGTATATGACATTAAACTGATCACTTTGAGTGATATACTAAGTAAGTATATGACATTAAACTGATCACTTTGAGTGATATACTAAGTAAGTATATGACATTAAACTGATCACTTTGAGTGATATACTAAGTAAGTATATGACATTAAACTGATCACTTTGATACTAGTAAGTGATATACTGATCACTTTGAGTGATATAAGTATATGACATTAAACTGATCACTTTGAGTGATATACTAAGTAAGTATATGACATTAAACTGATCACTTTGGTGATATACTAAGTAAGTATATGACATTAAACTGATCACTTTGAGTGATATACTAATGACATTAAGTATATGACATTAAACTGATCACTTTGAGTGATATACTAACTAAGTATATGACATTAAACTGATCACTTTGAGTGATATACTAAGTAAGTATATGACATTAAACTGATCACTTTGGTGATATACTAAGTAAGTATATGACATTAAACTGATCACTTTGAGTGATATACTAAGTAAGTATATGACATTAAACTGATCACTTTGAGTGATATACTAAGTAAGTATATGACATTAAACTGATCACTTTGGTGATATACTAAGTAAGTATATGACATTAAACTGATCACTTTGAGTGATATACTAAGTAAGTATATGACATTAAACTGATCACTTTGAGTGATATACTAAGTAAGTATATGACATTAAACTGATCACTTTGAGTGATATACTAAGTAAGTATATGACATTAAACTGATCACTTTGAGTGATATACTAAGTAAGTATATGACATTAAACTGATCACTTTGAGTGATATACTAAGTAAGTATATGACATTAAACTGATCACTTTGGTGATATACTAAGTAAGTATATGACATTAAACTGATCACTTTGGTGATATACTAAGTAAGTATATGACATTAAACTGATCACTTTGAGTGATATACTAAGTAAGTATATGACATTAAACTGATCACTTTGAGTGATATACTAAGTAAGTATATGACATTAAACTGATCACTTTGAGTGATATACTAAGTAAGTATATGACATTAAACTGATCACTTTGAGTGATATACTAAGTAAGTATATGATCATTAAACTGATCACTAAGTTATGATATACTGATCAAGTGTAAGTATATGACATTAAACTGATCACTTTGGTGATATACTAAGTAAGTATATGACATTAAACTGATCACTTTGGTGATATACTAAGTAAGTATATGACATTAAACTGATCACTTTGAGTGATATACTAAGTAAGTATATGACATTAAACTGATCACTTTGACATTAAAGTGATATACTAAGTAAGTATATGACATTAAACTGATCACTTTGAGTGATATACTAAGTAAGTATATGACATTAAACTGATCACTTTGAGTGATATACTAAGTAAGTATATGACATTAAACTGATCACTTTGGGTGATATACTAAGTAAGTATATGACATTAAACTGATCACTTTGAGTGATATACTAAGTAAGTATATGACATTAAACTGATCACTTTGAGTGATATACTAAGTAAGTATATGACATTAAACTGATCACTTTGGTGATATACTAAGTAAGTATATGACATTAAACTGATCACTTTGAGTGATATACTAAGTAAGTATATGACATTAAACTGATCACTTTGAGTGATATACTAAGTATATGACATTAAACTGATCACTTTGAGTGATATACTAAGTAAGTATATGACATTAAACTGATCACTTTGGTGATATACTAAGTAATGATATTAAACTGATCACTTTGAGTGATATACTAAGTAAGTATATGACATTAAACTGATCACTTTGAGTGATATACTAAGTAAGTATATGACATTAAACTGATCACTTTGGTGATATACTAAGTAAGTATATGACATTAAACTGATCACTTTGGTGATATACTAAGTAAGTATATGACATTAAACTGATCACTTTGAGTGATATACTAAGTAAGTATATGACATTAAACTGATCACTTTGAGTGATATACTAAGTAAGTATATGACATTAAACTGATCACTTTGAGTGATATACTAAGTAAGTATATGACATTAAACTGATCACTTTGAGTGATGATACTAACTAAGTATATGACATTAAACTGATCACTTTGAGTGATATACTAAGTAAGTATATGACATTAAACTGATCACTTTGAGTGATATACTAAGTAAGTATATGACATTAAACTGATCACTTTGGTGATATACTAAGTAAGTATATGACATTAAACTGATCACTTTGGTGATATACTAAGTAAGTATATGACATTAAACTGATCACTTTGAGTGATATACTAAGTAAGTATATGACATTAAACTGATCACTTTGGTGATATACTAAGTAAGTATGACATTAAACTGATCACTTTGGTGATATACTAAGTAAGTATATGACATTAAACTGATCACTTTGAGTGATATACTAAGTAAGTATATGACATTAAACTGATCACTTTGAGTGATATACTAAGTAAGTATATGACATTAAACTGATCACTTTGAGTGATATACTAAGTAAGTATATGACATTAAACTGATCACTTTGAGTGATATACTAAGTAAGTATATGACATTAAACTGATCACTTTGGTGATATACTAAGTAAGTATATGACATTAAACTGATCACTTTGGTGATATACTAAGTAAGTATATGACATTAAACTGATCACTTTGAGTGATATACTAAGTAAGTATATGATATTAAACTGATCACTTTGGTGATATACTAAGTAAGTATATATTAAACTGATCACTTTGAGTGATATACATTAAACTGATCACTTTGAGTGATATACTAAGTAAGTATATGACATTAAACTGATCACTTTGAGTGATATACTAAGTAAGTATATGACATTAAACTGATCACTTTGAGTGATATACTAAGTAAGTATATGACATTAAACTGATCACTTTGAGTGATATACTAAGTAAGTATATGACATTAAACTGATCACTTTGAGTGATATACTAAGTAAGTATATGACATTAAACTGATCACTTTGAGTGATATACTAAAGTATATGACATTAAACTGATCACTTTGAGTGATATACTAAGTAAGTATATGACATTAAACTGATCACTTTGAGTGATATACTAAGTAAGTATATGACATTAAACTGATCACTTTGAGTGATATACTAAGTAAGTATATGACATTAAACTGATCACTTTGAGTGATATACTAAGTAAGTATATGACATTAAACTGATCACTTTGGTGATATACTAAGTAAGTATATGACATTAAACTGATCACTTTGAGTGATATACTAAG
The DNA here is from genome assembly GCF_004210375.1 of Tachypleus tridentatus. Taxonomy (NCBI): domain Eukaryota; kingdom Metazoa; phylum Arthropoda; class Merostomata; order Xiphosura; family Limulidae; genus Tachypleus; species Tachypleus tridentatus. Next base: position 113,372,803 of record NC_134837.1, read on the forward strand.
TAAGTATATGACATTAAACTGATCACTTTGAGTGATATACTAAGTAAGTATATGACATTAAACTGATCACTTTGAGTGATATACTAAGTATATGACATTAAACTGATCACTTTGGTGATATACTAAGTAAGTATATGACATTAAACTGATCACTTTGAGTGATATACTAAGTAAGTATATGACATTAAACTGATCACTTTGGGTGATACTAAGTATATGACATTAAACTGATCACTTTGGTGATATACTAAGTAAGTATATGACATTAAACTGATCACTTTGAGTGATATACTAAGTAAGTATATGACATTAAACTGATCACTTTGAGTGATATACTAAGTAAGTATATGACATTAAACTGATCACTTTGAGTGATATACTAAGTGTATATATACTAAGTGATATATATGACATTAAACTGATCACTTTGAGTGATATACTAAGTAAGTATATGACATTAAACTGATCACTTTGAGTGATATACTAAGTATATGACATTAAACTGATCACTTTGAGTGATATACTAAGTAAGTATATGACATTAAACTGATCACTTTGAGTGATATAAGTAAGTATATGACATTAAACTGATCACTTTGGTGATATACTAAGTAAGTATATGACATTAAACTGATCACTTTGGTGATATACTAAGTAAGTATATGACATTAAACTGATCACTTTGGTGATATACTAAGTAAGTATATGACATTAAACTGATCACTTTGGTGATATACTAACTAAGTATATGACATTAAACTGATCACTTTGGTGATATACTAAGTATATGACATTAAACTGATCACTTTGGTGATATACTAAGTAAGTATATGACATTAAACTGATCACTTTGAGTGATATATACTAAGTATATGACATTAAACTGATCACTTTGAGTGATATACTAAGTAAGTATATGACATTAAACTGATCACTTTGAGTGATATACTAAGTAAGTATATGACATTAAACTGATCACTTTGAGTGATATACTAAGTATATGACATTAAACTGATCACTTTGAGTGATATACTAAGTAAGTATATGACATTAAACTGATCACTTTGAGTGATATACTAAGTATATGACATTAAACTGATCACTTTGAGTGATATACTAAGTAAGTATATGACATTAAACTGATCACTTTGAGTGATATATACTAAGTATATGACATTAAACTGATCACTTTGGTGATATACTAAGTATATGACATTAAACTGATCACTTTGGTGATATACTAAGTAAGTATATGACATTAAACTGATCACTTTGAGTGATATACTAAGTAAGTATATGACATTAAACTGATCACTTTGGTGATATACTAAGTAAGTATATGACATTAAACTGATCACTTTGAGTGATATACTAAGTAAGTATATGACATTAAACTGATCACTTTGAGTGATATACTAAGTAAGTATATGACATTAAACTGATCACTTTGAGTGATATACTAAGTAAGTATATGACATTAAACTGATCACTTTGAGTGATATACTAAGTAAGTATATGACATTAAACTGATCACTTTGAGTGATATACTAAGTAAGTATATGATATTAAACTGATCACTTTGAGTGATATACTAGTAAGTATATGATATTAAACTGATCACTTTGAGTGATATACTAAGTATATGACATTAAACTGATCACTTTGAGTGATATACTAAGTAAGTATATGACATTAAACTGATCACTTTGAGTGATATACTAAGTAAGTATATGACATTAAACTGATCACTTTGAGTGATATACTAAGTAAGTATATGACATTAAACTGATCACTTTGAGTGATATACTAAGTAAGTATATGACATTAAACTGATCACTTTGAGTGATATACTAAGTAAGTATATGACATTAAACTGATCACTTTGAGTGATATACTAAGTAAGTATATGACATTAAACTGATCACTTTGAGTGATATACTAAGTAAGTATATGACATTAAACTGATCACTTTGGTGATATACTAAGTAAGTATATGACATTAAACTGATCACTTTGAGTGATATACTAAGTAAGTATATGACATTAAACTGATCACTTTGAGTGATATACTAAGTATATGACATTAAACTGATCACTTTGAGTGATATACTAAGTAAGTATATGACATTAAACTGATCACTTTGAGTGATATACTAAGTAAGTATATGACATTAAACTGATCACTTTGAGTGATATACTAAGTAAGTATATGACATTAAACTGATCACTTTGAGTGATATACTAAGTAAGTATATGACATTAAACTGATCACTTTGAGTGATATACTAAGTAAGTATATGACATTAAACTGATCACTTTGAGTGATATACTAAGTAAGTATATGACATTAAACTGATCACTTTGAGTGATATACTAAGTAAGTATATGACATTAAACTGATCACTTTGAGTGATATACTAAGTAAGTATATGACATTAAACTGATCACTTTGAGTGATATACTAAGTAAGTATATGACATTAAACTGATCACTTTGGTGATATACTAAGTAAGTATATGACATTAAACTGATCACTTTGAGTGATATACTATACTAAGTATATGACATTAAACTGATCACTTTGGTGATATACTAAGTATATGACATTAAACTGATCACTTTGAGTGATATACTAAGTAAGTATATGACATTAAACTGATCACTTTGAGTGATATACTAAGTAAGTATATGACATTAAACTGATCACTTTGAGTGATATACTAAGTAAGTATATGACATTAAACTGATCACTTTGAGTGATATACTAAGTAAGTATATGACATTAAACTGATCACTTTGAGTGATATACTAAGTAAGTATATGACATTAAACTGATCACTTTGGTGATATACTAAGTAAGTATATGACATTAAACTGATCACTTTGGTGATATACTAAGTAAGTATATGACATTAAACTGATCACTTTGAGTGATATACTAAGTAAGTATATGACATTAAACTGATCACTTTGAGTGATATACTAAGTAAGTATATGACATTAAACTGATCACTTTTGGTGATATACTAAGTAAGTATATATATGACATTAAACTGATCACTTTGAGTGATATACTAAGTAAGTATATGACATTAAACTGATCACTTTGAGTGATATACTAAGTAAGTATATGACATTAAACTGATCACTTTGAGTGATATACTAAGTAAGTATATGACATTAAACTGATCACTTTGAGTGATATACTAAGTAAGTATATGACATTAAACTGATCACTTTGAGTGATATACTAAGTAAGTATATGACATTAAACTGATCACTTTGAGTGATATACTAAGTAAGTATATGACATTAAACTGATCACTTTGAGTGATATACTAAGTAAGTATATGACATTAAACTGATCACTTTGAGTGATATACTAAGTAAGTATATGACATTAAACTGATCACTTTGAGTGATATACTAAGTAAGTATATGACATTAAACTGATCACTTTGAGTGATATACTAAGTAAGTATATGACATTAAACTGATCACTTTGAGTGATATACTAAGTATATGACATTAAACTGATCACTTTGGTGATATACTAAGTAAGTATATGACATTAAACTGATCACTTTGAGTGATATACTAAGTAAGTATATGACATTAAACTGATCACTTTGGTGATATACTAAGTAAGTATATGACATTAAACTGATCACTTTGGTGATATACTAAGTAAGTATATGACATTAAACTGATCACTTTGGTGATATACTAAGTAAGTATATGACATTAAACTGATCACTTTGAGTGATATACTAAGTAAGTATATGACATTAAACTGATCACTTTGAGTGATATACTAAGTAAGTATATGACATTAAACTGATCACTTTGAGTGATATACTAAGTAAGTATATGACATTAAACTGATCACTTTGAGTGATATACTAAGTAAGTATATGACATTAAACTGATCACTTTGAGTGATATACTAAGTAAGTATATGACATTAAACTGATCACTTTGAGTGATATACTAAGTAAGTATATGACATTAAACTGATCACTTTGGTGATATACTAAGTAAGTATATGACATTAAACTGATCACTTTGAGTGATATACTAAGTAAGTATATGACATTAAACTGATCACTTTGAGTGATATACTAAGTAAGTATATGACATTAAACTGATCACTTTGAGTGATATACTAAGTATATGACATTAAACTGATCACTTTGAGTGATATACTAAGTAAGTATATGACATTAAACTGATCACTTTGAGTGATATACTAAGTAAGTATATGACATTAAACTGATCACTTTGGTGATATACTAAGTAAGTATATGACATTAAACTGATCACTTTGAGTGATATACTAAGTAAGTATATGACATTAAACTGATCACTTTGAGTGATATACTAAGTAAGTATATGACATTAAACTGATCACTTTGAGTGATATACTAAGTAAGTATATGACATTAAACTGATCACTTTGAGTGATATACTAAGTAAGTATATGACATTAAACTGATCACTTTGAGTGATATACTAAGTAAGTATATGACATTAAACTGATCACTTTGGTGATATACTAAGTAAGTATATGACATTAAACTGATCACTTTGAGTGATATACTAAGTATATGACATTAAACTGATCACTTTGGTGATATACTAAGTATATGACATTAAACTGATCACTTTGGTGATATACTAAGTAAGTATATGACATTAAACTGATCACTTTGAGTGATATACTAAGTAAGTATATGACATTAAACTGATCACTTTGAGTGATATACTAAGTAAGTATATGACATTAAACTGATCACTTTGAGTGATATACTAAGTAAGTATATGACATTAAACTGATCACTTTGAGTGATATACTAAGTAAGTATATGACATTAAACTGATCACTTTGAGTGATATACTAAGTAAGTATATGACATTAAACTGATCACTTTGGTGATATACTAAGTATATGACATTAAACTGATCACTTTGAGTGATATACTAAGTAAGTATATGACATTAAACTGATCACTTTGAGTGATACTAAGTAAGTATATGACATTAAACTGATCACTTTGGTGATATACTAAGTAAGTATATGACATTAAACTGATCACTTTTGGTGATATACTAAGTATATGATATTAAACTGATCACTTTGAGTGATATACTAAGTAAGTATATGACATTAAACTGATCACTTTGAGTGATATACTAAGTAAGTATATGACATTAAACTGATCACTTTGAGTGATATACTAAGTAAGTATATGACATTAAACTGATCACTTTGAGTGATATACTAAGTAAGTATATGACATTAAACTGATCACTTTGAGTGATATACTAAGTAAGTATATGACATTAAACTGATCACTTTGAGTGATATACTAAGTAAGTATATGACATTAAACTGATCACTTTGAGTGATATACTAAGTAAGTATATGACATTAAACTGATCACTTTGAGTGATATACTAAGTATATGACATTAAACTGATCACTTTGAGTGATATACTAAGTAAGTATATGACATTAAACTGATCACTTTGAGTGATATACTAAGTAAGTATATGACATTAAACTGATCACTTTGAGTGATATACTAAACTGATCACTTTGAGTGATATACTAAGTATATGACATTAAACTGATCACTTTGAGTGATATACTAAGTAAGTATATGACATTAAACTGATCACTTTGAGTGATATACTAAGTAAGTATATGACATTAAACTGATCACTTTGGTGATATACTGATCAAGTGTAAGTATATGACATTAAACTGATCACTTTGGTGATATACTAAGTAAGTATATGACATTAAACTGATCACTTTGAGTGATATACTAAGTAAGTATATGACATTAAACTGATCACTTTGGTGATATACTAAGTAAGTATATGACATTAAACTGATCACTTTGGTGATATACTAAGTAAGTATATGACATTAAACTGATCACTTTGGTGATATACTAAGTAAGTATATGACATTAAACTGATCACTTTGGTGATATACTAAGTAAGTATATGACATTAAACTGATCACTTTGGTGATATACTAAGTAAGTATATGACATTAAACTGATCACTTTGAGTGATATACTAAGTATATGACATTAAACTGATCACTTTGGTGATATACTAAGTAAGTATATGACATTAAACTGATCACTTTGAGTGATATACTAAGTAAGTATATGACATTAAACTGATCACTTTGGTGATATACTAAGTAAGTATATGACATTAAACTGATCACTTTGAGTGTGATATACTGATCACTTTGGGTGTAAGTATATGACATTAAACTGATCACTTTGAGTGATATACTAAGTAAGTATATGACATTAAACTGATCACTTTGAGTGATATACTAAGTAAGTATATGACATTAAACTGATCACTTTGAGTGATATACTAAGTAAGTATATGACATTAAACTGATCACTTTGAGTGATATACTAAGTAAGTATATGACATTAAACTGATCACTTTGAGTGATATACTAAGTAAGTATATGACATTAAACTGATCACTTTGAGTGATATACTAAGTAAGTATATGACATTAAACTGATCACTTTGAGTGATATACTAAGTAAGTATATGACATTAAACTGATCACTTTGAGTGATATACTAAGTAAGTATATGACATTAAACTGATCACTTTGAGTGATATACTAAGTAAGTATATGACATTAAACTGATCACTTTGAGTGATATACTAAGTAAGTATATGACATTAAACTGATCACTTTGGTGATATACTAAGTAAGTATATGACATTAAACTGATCACTTTGGTGATATACTAAGTAAGTATATGACATTAAACTGATCACTTTGGTGATATACTAAGTAAGTATATGACATTAAACTGATCACTTTGGTGATATACTAAGTAAGTATATGACATTAAACTGATCACTTTGAGTGATATACTAAGTATATGACATTAAACTGATCACAGTGATATACTAAGTATATGACATTAAACTGATCACTTTGGGTGATATACTAAGTAAGTATATGACATTAAACTGATCACTTTGAGTGATATACTAAGTAAGTATATGACATTAAACTGATCACTTTGAGTGATATACTAAGTAAGTATATGACATTAAACTGATCACTTTGAGTGATATACTAAGTAAGTATATGACATTAAACTGATCACTTTGAGTGATATACTAAGTAAGTATATGACATTAAACTGATCACTTTGAGTGATATACTACTAAGTATATGACATTAAACTGATCACTTTGAGTGATATACTAAGTATATGACATTAAACTGATCACTTTGAGTGATATACTAAGTAAGTATATGACATTAAACTGATCACTTTGAGTGATATACTAAGTAAGTATATGACATTAAACTGATCACTTTGGTGATATACTAAGTATATGACATTAAACTGATCACTTTGAGTGATATACTAAGTAAGTATATGACATTAAACTGATCACTTTGAGTGATATACTAAGTAAGTATATGACATTAAACTGATCACTTTGAGTGATATACTAAGTAAGTATATGACATTAAACTGATCACTTTGAGTGTGATATACTAAGTAAGTATATGACATTAAACTGATCACTTTGAGTGATATACTAAGTAAATATATGACATTAAACTGATCACTTTGAGTGATATACTAAGTATATGACATTAAACTGATCACTTTGAGTGATATACTAAGTAAGTATATGACATTAAACTGATCACTTTGAGTGATATACTAAGTAAGTATATGATCATTAAACTGATCACTTTGAGTGATATGGTGATATACTAAGTATATGACATTAAACTGATCACTTTGGTGATATACTAAGTAAGTATATGACATTAAACTGATCACTTTGAGTGATATACTAAGTAAGTATATGACATTAAACTGATCACTTTGAGTGATATACTAAGTAAGTATATGACATTAAACTGATCACTTTGAGTGATATACTAAGTATATGACATTAAACTGATCACTTTGAGTGATATACTAAGTAAGTATATGACATTAAACTGATCACTTTGAGTGATATACTAAGTAAGTATATGACATTAAACTGATCACTTTGAGTGATATACTAAGTAAGTATATGACATTAAACTGATCACTTTGAGTGATATACTAAGTATATGACATTAAACTGATCACTTTGAGTGATATACTAAGTATATGACATTAAACTGATCACTTTGAGTGATATACTAAGTATATGACATTAAACTGATCACTTTGAGTGATATACTAAGTAAGTATATGACATTAAACTGATCACTTTGAGTGATATACTAAGTAAGTATATGACATTAAACTGATCACTTTGAGTGATATACTAAGTATATGACATTAAATGATCATTAATACTGATCACATTAAACTGATCACTTTGGTGATATACTAAGTAAGTATATGACATTAAACTGATCACTTTGAGTGATATACTAAGTAAGTATATGATATTAAACTGATCACTTTGAGTGATATACTAAGTAAGTATATGACATTAAACTGATCACTTTGAGTGATATACTAAGTAAGTATATGACATTAAACTGATCACTTTGAGTGATATACTAAGTAAGTATATGACATTAAACTGATCACTTTGAGTGATATACTAAGTAAGTATATGACATTAAACTGATCACTTTGAGTGATATACTAAGTAAGTATATGACATTAAACTGATCACTTTGAGTGATATACTAAGTAAGTATATGACATTAAACTGATCACTTTGGTGATATACTAAGTAAGTATATGACATTAAACTGATCACTTTGAGTGATATACTAAGTAAGTATATGACATTAAACTGATCACTTTGAGTGATATACTAAGTAAGTATATGACATTAAACTGATCACTTTGAGTGATATACTAAGTATATGACATTAAACTGATCACTTTGAGTGATATACTAAGTAAGTATATGACATTAAACTGATCACTTTGAGTGATATACTAAGTAAGTATATGACATTAAACTGATCACTTTGGTGATATACTAAGTATATGACATTAAACTGATCACTTTGAGTGATATACTAAGTAAGTATATGACATTAAACTGATCACTTTGGTGTGATATACTAAGTAAGTATATGACATTAAACTGATCACTTTGAGTGATATACTAAGTAAGTATATGACATTAAACTGATCACTTTGAGTGATATACTAAGTAAGTATATGACATTAAACTGATCACTTTGAGTGATATACTAAGTAAGTATATGACATTAAACTGATCACTTTGGTGATATACTAAGTATATGACATTAAACTGATCACTTTGAGTGATATACTAAGTAAGTATATGACATTAAACTGATCACTTTGGTGATATACTAAGTAAGTATATGACATTAAACTGATCACTTTGAGTGATATACTAAGTAAGTATATGACATTAAACTGATCACTTTGAGTGATATACTAAGTAAGTATATGACATTAAACTGATCACTTTGAGTGATATACTAAGTAAGTATATGACATTAAACTGATCACTTTGAGTGATATACTAAGTAAGTATATGACATTAAACTGATCACTTTGAGTGATATACTAAGTAAGTATATGACATTAAACTGATCACTTTGAGTGATATACTAAGTAAGTATATGACATTAAACTGATCACTTTGAGTGATATACTAAGTAAGTATATGACATTAAACTGATCACTTTGAGTGATATACTAAGTAAGTATGACATTAAACTGATCACTTTGAGTGATATACTAAGTAAGTATATGACATTAAACTGATCACTTTGAGTGATATACTAAGTAAGTATATGACATTAAACTGATCACTTTGAGTGATATACTAAGTAAGTATATGACATTAAACTGATCACTTTGAGTGATATACTAAAGTAAGTATATGACATTAAACTGATCACTTTGAGTGATATACTAAGTATATGACATTAAACTGATCACTTTGAGTGATATACAAGTAAGTATATGACATTAAACTGATCACTTTGAGTGATATACTAAGTAAGTATATGACATTAAACTGATCACTTTGAGTGATATACTAAGTAAGTATATGACATTAAACTGATCACTTTGGTGATATACTAAGTAAGTATATGACATTAAACTGATCACTTTGAGTGATATACTAAGTAAGTATATGACATTAAACTGATCACTTTGAGTGATATACTAAGTAAGTATATGACATTAAACTGATCACTTTGGTGATATACTAAGTAAGTATATGACATTAAACTGATCACTTTGAGTGATATACTAAGTATATGACATTAAACTGATCACTTTGGTGATATACTAAGTAAGTATATGACATTAAACTGATCACTTTGAGTGATATACTAAGTATATGACATTAAACTGATCACTTTGAGTGATATACTAAGTAAGTATATGACATTAAACTGATCACTTTGAGTGATATACTAAGTAAGTATATGACATTAAACTGATCACTTTGGTGATATACTAAGTAAGTATATGACATTAAACTGATCACTTTGGTGATATACTAAGTAAGTATATGAGTGATATTAAACTGATCACTTTGAGTGATATACTAAGTATATGACATTAAACTGATCACTTTGAGTGATATACTAAGTATATGACATTAAACTGATCACTTTGAGTGATATACTAAGTAAGTCACTTTGAGTGATATATGACATTAAACTGATCACTTTGAGTGATATACTAAGTATATGACATTAAACTGATCACTTTGGTGATATACTAAGTAAGTATATGACATTAAACTGATCACTTTGAGTGATATACTAAGTAAGTATATGACATTAAACTGATCACTTTGAGTGATATACTAAGTAAGTATATGACATTAAACTGATCACTTTGAGTGATATACTAAGTAAGTATATGACATTAAACTGATCACTTTGGTGATATACTAAGTAAGTATATGACATTAAACTGATCACTTTGAGTGATATACTAAGTATATGACATTAAACTGATCACTTTGAGTGATATACTAAGTAAGTATATGACATTAAACTGATCACTTTGAGTGATATACTAAGTAAGTATATGACATTAAACTGATCACTTTGAGTGATATACTAAGTAAGTATATGACATTAAACTGATCACTTTGAGTGATATACTAAGTAAGTATATGACATTAAACTGATCACTTTGAGTGATATACTAAGTAAGTATATGACATTAAACTGATCACTTTGAGTGATATACTAAGTAAGTATATGACATTAAACTGATCACTTTGAGTGATATACTAAGTAAGTATATGACATTAAACTGATCACTTTGAGTGATATACTAAGTAAGTATATGACATTAAACTGATCACTTTGAGTGATATACTAAGTAAGTATATGACATTAAACTGATCACTTTGAGTGATATACTAAGTAAGTATATGACATTAAACTGATCACTTTGGTGATATACTAAGTAAGTATATGACATTAAACTGATCACTTTGGTGATATACTAAGTGTATATATAAACTGATCACTTTGGTGATATAAGTATATGACATTAAACTGATCACTTTGAGTGATATACTAAGTAAGTATATGACATTAAACTGATCACTTTGAGTGATATACTAAGTAAGTATATGACATTAAACTGATCACTTTGAGTGATATACTAAGTAAGTATATGACATTAAACTGATCACTTTGAGTGATATACTAAGTAAGTATATGACATTAAACTGATCACTTTGAGTGATATACTAAGTAAGTATATGACATTAAACTGATCACTTTGAGTGATATACTAAGTAAGTATATGACATTAAACTGATCACTTTGAGTGATATACTAAGTATATATATGACATTAAACTGATCACTTTGAGTGATATACTAAGTAAGTATATGACATTAAACTGATCACTTTGAGTGATATACTAAGTAAGTATATGACATTAAACTGATCACTTTGAGTGATATACTAAGTAAGTATATGACATTAAACTGATCACTTTGAGTGATATACTAAGTAAGTATATGACATTAAACTGATCACTTTGAGTGATATACTAGTAAGTATATGACATTAAACTGATCACTTTGAGTGATATACTATATAAGTATATGACATTAAACTGATCACTTTGAGTGATATACTAAGTAAGTATATGACATTAAACTGATCACTTTGAGTGATATACTAAGTAAGTATATGACATTAAACTGATCACTTTGGTGATATACTAAGTATATGACATTAAACTGATCACTTTGAGTGATATACTAAGTAAGTATATGACATTAAACTGATCACTTTTGGTGATATACTAGTGTAAGTATATGACATTAAACTGATCACTTTGAGTGATATACTAAGTAAGTATATGACATTAAACTGATCACTTTGAGTGATATACTAAGTAAGTATATGACATTAAACTGATCACTTTGAGTGATATACTAAGTAAGTATATGACATTAAACTGATCACTTTGAGTGATATACTAAGTAAGTATATGACATTAAACTGATCACTTTGAGTGATATACTAAGTATATGACATTAAACTGATCACTTTGAGTGATATACTAAGTATATGACATTAAACTGATCACTTTGAGTGATATACTAAGTAAGTATATGACATTAAACTGATCACTTTGAGTGATATACTAAGTAAGTATATGACATTAAACTGATCACTTTGAGTGATATACTAAGTAAGTATATGACATTAAACTGATCACTTTGAGTGATATACTAAGTAAGTATATGACATTAAACTGATCACTTTGAGTGATATACTAAGTATATGACATTAAACTGATCATGATATACTAAGTAAGTATTAAACTGATCACTTTGGTGATATACTAAGTAAGTATATGACATTAAACTGATCACTTTGAGTGATATACTAAGTAAGTATATGACATTAAACTGATCACTTTGAGTGATATACTAAGTAAGTATATGACATTAAACTGATCACTTTGAGTGATATACTAAGTAAGTATATGACATTAAACTGATCACTTTGGTGATATACTAAGTAAGTATATGACATTAAACTGATCACTTTGAGTGATATACTAAGTAAGTATATGACATTAAACTGATCACTTTGGTGATATACTAAGTAAGTATATGACATTAAACTGATCACTTTGGTGATATACTAAGTAAGTATATGACATTAAACTGATCACTTTGAGTGATATACTAAGTAAGTATATGACATTAAACTGATCACTTTGAGTGATATACTAAGTAAGTATATGACATTAAACTGATCACTTTGAGTGATATACTAAGTAAGTATATGACATTAAACTGATCACTTTGGTGATATACTAAGTAAGTATATGACATTAAACTGATCACTTTGAGTGATATACTAAGTAAGTATATGACATTAAACTGATCACTTTGAGTGATATACTAAGTAAGTATATGACATTAAACTGATCACTTTGAGTGATATACTAAGTAAGTATATGACATTAAACTGATCACTTTGAGTGATATACTAAGTAAGTATATGACATTAAACTGATCACTTTGAGTGATATACTAAGTAAGTATATGACATTAAACTGATCACTTTGAGTGATATACTAAGTAAGTATATGACATTAAACTGATCACTTTGAGTGATATACTAAGTAAGTATATGACATTAAACTGATCACTTTGAGTGATATACTAAGTAAGTATATGACATTAAACTGATCACTTTGGTGATATACTAAGTAAGTATATGACATTAAACTGATCACTTTGAGTGATATACTAAGTAAGTATATGACATTAAACTGATCACTTTGAGTGATATACTAAGTAAGTATATGACATTAAACTGATCACTTTGAGTGATATACTAAGTAAGTATATGACATTAAACTGATCACTTTGAGTGATATACTAAGTAAGTATATGACATTAAACTGATCACTTTGAGTGATATACTAAGTATATGACATTAAACTGATCACTTTGGTGATATACTAAGTAAGTATATGACATTAAACTGATCACTTTGAGTGATATACTAAGTAAGTATATGACATTAAACTGATCACTTTGGTGATATACTAAGTATATGACATTAAACTGATCACTTTGAGTGATATACTAAGTAAGTATATGACATTAAACTGATCACTTTGAGTGATATACTAAGTAAGTATATGACATTAAACTGATCACTTTGAGTGATATACTAAGTAAGTATATGACATTAAACTGATCACTTTGAGTGATATACTAAGTATATGACATTAAACTGATCACTTTGAGTGATATACTAAGTAAGTATATGACATTAAACTGATCACTTTGAGTGATATACTAAGTAAGTATATGACATTAAACTGATCACTTTGAGTGATATACTAAGTATATGACATTAAACTGATCACTTTGAGTGATATACTAAGTAAGTATATGACATTAAACTGATCACTTTGAGTGATATACTAAGTAAGTATATGACATTAAACTGATCACTTTGAGTGATATACTAAGTAAGTATATGACATTAAACTGATCACTTTGGTGATATACTAAGTAAGTATATGACATTAAACTGATCACTTTGGTGATATACTAAGTATATGATATTAAACTGATCACTTTGAGTGATATACTAAAGTATATGACATTAAACTGATCACTTTGGTGATATACTAAGTAAGTATATGACATTAAACTGATCACTTTGAGTGATATACTAAGTAAGTATATGACATTAAACTGATCACTTTGAGTGATATACTAAGTAAGTATATGACATTAAACTGATCACTTTGAGTGATATACTAAGTAAGTATATGACATTAAACTGATCACTTTGAGTGATATACTAAGTAAGTATATGACATTAAACTGATCACTTTGAGTGATATACTAAGTAAGTATATGACATTAAACTGATCACTTTGAGTGATATACTAAGTAAGTATATGACATTAAACTGATCACTTTGAGTGATATACTAAGTAAGTATATGACATTAAACTGATCACTTTGAGTGATATACTAAGTAAGTATATGACATTAAACTGATCACTTTGAGTGATATACTAAGTAAGTATATGACATTAAACTGATCACTTTGAGTGATATACTAAGTAAGTATATGACATTAAACTGATCACTTTGAGTGATATACTAAGTAAGTATATGACATTAAACTGATCACTTTGGTGATATACTAAGTAAGTATATGACATTAAACTGATCACTTTGGTGATATACTAAGTAAGTATATGACATTAAACTGATCACTTTGAGTGATATACTAAGTAAGTATATGACATTAAACTGATCACTTTGGTGATATACTAAGTATATGACATTAAACTGATCACTTTGTATATGACATTAAACTGATCACTTTGGTGATATACTAAGTAAGTATATGACATTAAACTGATCACTTTGGTGATATACTAAGTAAGTATATGACATTAAACTGATCACTTTGAGTGATATACTAAGTAAGTATATGACATTAAACTGATCACTTTGAGTGATATACTAAGTAAGTATATGACATTAAACTGATCACTTTGAGTGATATACTAAGTAAGTATATGACATTAAACTGATCACTTTGAGTGATATACTAAGTAAGTATATGACATTAAACTGATCACTTTGAGTGATATACTAAGTAAGTATATGACATTAAACTGATCACTTTGAGTGATATACTAAGTAAGTATATGACATTAAACTGATCACTTTGAGTGATATACTAAGTAAGTATATGACATTAAACTGATCACTTTGAGTGATATACTAAGTAAGTATATGACATTAAACTGATCACTTTGGTGATATACTAAGTATATGACATTAAACTGATCACTTTGAGTGATATACTAAGTAAGTATATGACATTAAACTGATCACTTTGAGTGATATACTAAGTAAGTATATGACATTAAACTGATCACTTTGAGTGATATACTAAGTAAGTATATGACATTAAACTGATCACTTTGAGTGATATACTAAGTAAGTATATGACATTAAACTGATCACTTTGAGTGATATACTAAGTAAGTATATGACATTAAACTGATCACTTTGAGTGATATACTAAGTAAGTATATGACATTAAACTGATCACTTTGAGTGATATACTAAGTAAGTATATGACATTAAACTGATCACTTTGAGTGATATACTAAGTAAGTATATGACATTAAACTGATCACTTTGAGTGATATACTAAGTAAGTATATGACATTAAACTGATCACTTTGAGTGATATACTAAGTAAGTATATGACATTAAACTGATCACTTTGAGTGATATACTAAGTATATGACATTAAACTGATCACTTTGAGTGATATACTAAGTAAGTATATGACATTAAACTGATCACTTTGAGTGATATACTAAGTAAGTATATGACATTAAACTGATCACTTTGAGTGATATACTAAGTAAGTATATGACATTAAACTGATCACTTTGAGTGATATACTAAGTAAGTATATGACATTAAACTGATCACTTTGAGTGATATACTAAGTAAGTATATGACATTAAACTGATCACTTTGAGTGATATACTAAGTAAGTATATGACATTAAACTGATCACTTTGGTGATATACTAAGTAAGTATATGACATTAAACTGATCACTTTGGTGATATACTAAGTAAGTATATGACATTAAACTGATCACTTTGAGTGATATACTAAGTAAGTATATGACATTAAACTGATCACTTTGAGTGATATACTAAGTAAGTATATGACATTAAACTGATCACTTTGGTGATATACTAAGTAAGTATATGACATTAAACTGATCACTTTGAGTGATATACTAAGTAAGTATATGACATTAAACTGATCACTTTGGTGATATACTAAGTAAGTATATGACATTAAACTGATCACTTTGAGTGATATACTAAGTAAGTATATGACATTAAACTGATCACTTTGGTGATATACTAAGTAAGTATATGACATTAAACTGATCACTTTGAGTGATATACTAAGTAAGTATATGACATTAAACTGATCACTTTGAGTGATATACTAAGTAAGTATATGACATTAAACTGATCACTTTGGTGATATACTAAGTAAGTATATGACATTAAACTGATCACTTTGAGTGATATACTAAGTATATGACATTAAACTGATCACTTTGAGTGATATACTAAGTAAGTATATGACATTAAACTGATCACTTTGAGTGATATACTAAGTATATGACATTAAACTGATCACTTTGAGTGATATACTAAGTAAGTATATGACATTAAACTGATCACTTTGAGTGATATACTAAGTAAGTATATGACATTAAACTGATCACTTTGAGTGATATACTAAGTAAGTATATGACATTAAACTGATCACTTTGAGTGATATACTAAGTATATGACATTAAACTGATCACTTTGAGTGATATACTAAGTAAGTATATGACATTAAACTGATCACTTTGAGTGATATACTAAGTAAGTATATGACATTAAACTGATCACTTTGAGTGATATACTAAGTAAGTATATGACATTAAACTGATCACTTTGAGTGATATACTAAGTATATGACATTAAACTGATCACTTTGAGTGATATACTAAGTAAGTATATGACATTAAACTGATCACTTTGGTGATATACTAAGTAAGTATATGACATTAAACTGATCACTTTGAGTGATATACTAAGTATATGACATTAAACTGATCACTTTGAGTGATATACTAAGTAAGTATATGACATTAAACTGATCACTTTGGGTGATATACTAAGTATATGACATTAAACTGATCACTTTGGTGATATACTAAGTATATGACATTAAACTGATCACTTTGGTGATATACTAAGTAAGTAT
Source organism: Tachypleus tridentatus (assembly GCF_004210375.1). Classification (NCBI taxonomy): domain Eukaryota; kingdom Metazoa; phylum Arthropoda; class Merostomata; order Xiphosura; family Limulidae; genus Tachypleus; species Tachypleus tridentatus. Next base: position 113,390,672 of record NC_134837.1, read on the forward strand.
ATGACATTAAACTGATCACTTTGAGTGATATACTAAGTAAGTATATGACATTAAACTGATCACTTTGAGTGATATACTAAGTAAGTATATGACATTAAACTGATACTAAGTATATGACATTAAACTGATCACTTTGAGTGATATACTAAGTAAGTATATGACATTAAACTGATCACTTTGGTGATATACTAAGTAAGTATATGACATTAAACTGATCACTTTGAGTGATATACTAAGTAAGTATATGACATTAAACTGATCACTTTGAGTGATATACTAAGTAAGTATATGACATTAAACTGATCACTTTGAGTGATATACTAAGTAAGTATATGACATTAAACTGATCACTTTGGTGATATACTAAGTAAGTATATGACATTAAACTGATCACTTTGAGTGATATACTAAGTAAGTATATGACATTAAACTGATCACTTTGGTGATATACTAAGTAAGTATATGACATTAAACTGATCACTTTGGTGATATACTAAGTAAGTATATGACATTAAACTGATCACTTTGAGTGATATACTAAGTAAGTATATGACATTAAACTGATCACTTTGAGTGATATACTAAGTATATGACATTAAACTGATCACTTTGGTGATATACTAAGTAAGTATATGACATTAAACTGATCACTTTGAGTGATATACTAAGTGATATTAAACTGATCACTTTGAGTGATATACTAAGTAAGTATATGACATTAAACTGATCACTTTGAGTGATATACTAAGTAAGTATATGACATTAAACTGATCACTTTGAGTGATATACTAAGTAAGTATATGACATTAAACTGATCACTTTGAGTGATATACTAAGTAAGTATATGACATTAAACTGATCACTTTGAGTGATATACTAAGTAAGTATATGACATTAAACTGATCACTTTGAGTGATATACTAAGTAAGTATATGACATTAAACTGATCACTTTGAGTGATATACTAAGTAAGTATATGACATTAAACTGATCACTTTGGGTGATATACTAAGTAAGTATATGACATTAAACTGATCACTTTGAGTGATATACTAAGTAAGTATATGACATTAAACTGATCACTTTGAGTGATATACTAAGTAAGTATATGACATTAAACTGATCACTTTGAGTGATATACTAAGTAAGTATATGACATTAAACTGATCACTTTGAGTGATATACTAAGTAAGTATATGACATTAAACTGATCACTTTGAGTGATATACTAAGTATATGACATTAAACTGATCACTTTGAGTGATATACTAAGTAAGTATATGACATTAAACTGATCACTTTGAGTGATATACTAAGTAAGTATATGACATTAAACTGATCACTTTGAGTGATATACTAAGTAAGTATATGACATTAAACTGATCACTTTGGTGATATACTAAGTATATGACATTAAACTGATCACTTTGGTGATATACTAAGTAAGTATATGACATTAAACTGATCACTTTGAGTGATATACTAAGTAAGTATATGACATTAAACTGATCACTTTGGTGATATACTAAGTAAGTATATGACATTAAACTGATCACTTTGAGTGATATACTAAGTAAGTATATGACATTAAACTGATCACTTTGAGTGATATACTAAGTAAGTATATGACATTAAACTGATCACTTTGAGTGATATACTAAGTAAGTATATGACATTAAACTGATCACTTTGGTGATATACTAGTAAGTATATGACATTAAACTGATCACTTTGGTGATATACTAAGTAAGTATATGACATTAAACTGATCACTTTGAGTGATATACTAAGTAAGTATATGATATTAAACTGATCACTTTGAGTGATATACTAAGTAAGTATATGACATTAAACTGATCACTTTGAGTGATATACTAAGTAAGTATATGACATTAAACTGATCACTTTGAGTGATATACTAAGTAAGTATATGACATTAAACTGATCACTTTGAGTGATATACTAAGTAAGTATATGACATTAAACTGATCACTTTGAGTGATATACTAAGTAAGTATATGACATTAAACTGATCACTTTGGTGATATACTAAGTATATGACATTAAACTGATCACTTTGGTGATATACTAAGTATATGACATTAAACTGATCACTTTGAGTGATATACTAAGTAAGTATATGACATTAAACTGATCACTTTGAGTGATATACTAAGTAAGTATATGACATTAAACTGATCACTTTGAGTGATATACTAAGTAAGTATATGACATTAAACTGATCACTTTGAGTGATATACTAAGTAAGTATATGACATTAAACTGATCACTTTGAGTGATATACTAAGTATATGACATTAAACTGATCACTTTGAGTGATATACTAAGTAAGTATATGACATTAAACTGATCACTTTGAGTGATATACTAAGTAAGTATATGACATTAAACTGATCACTTTGAGTGATATACTATATGACATTAAACTGATCACTTTAGTGATATACTAAGTAAGTATTGACATTAAACTGATCACTTTGAGTGATATACTAAGTAAGTATATGACATTAAACTGATCACTTTGAGTGATATACTAAGTATATGACATTAAACTGATCACTTTGAGTGATATACTAAGTAAGTATATGACATTAAACTGATCACTTTGAGTGATATACTAAGTAAGTATATGACATTAAACTGATCACTTTGGTGATATACTAAGTAAGTATATGACATTAAACTGATCACTTTGAGTGATATACTAAGTAAGTATATGACATTAAACTGATCACTTTGAGTGATATACTAAGTAAGTATATGACATTAAACTGATCACTTTGAGTGATATACTAAGTATATGACATTAAACTGATCACTTTGAGTGATATACTAAGTAAGTATATGACATTAAACTGATCACTTTGAGTGATATACTAAGTAAGTATATGACATTAAACTGATCACTTTGAGTGATATACTAAGTAAGTATATGACATTAAACTGATCACTTTGAGTGATATACTAAGTATATGACATTAAACTGATCACTTTGAGTGATATACTAAGTAAGTATATGACATTAAACTGATCACTTTGAGTGATATACTAAGTAAGTATATGACATTAAACTGATCACTTTGAGTGATATACTAAGTAAGTATATGACATTAAACTGATCACTTTGGTGATATACTAAGTAAGTATATGACATTAAACTGATCACTTTGAGTGATATACTAAGTATATGACATTAAACTGATCACTTTGAGTGATATAAACTGTATATGACATTAAACTGATCACTTTGAGTGATATACTAAGTAAGTATATGACATTAAACTGATCACTTTGAGTGATATACTAAGTAAGTATATGACATTAAACTGATCACTTTGGTGATATACTAAGTAAGTATATGACATTAAACTGATCACTTTGGTGATATACTAAGTAAGTATATGACATTAAACTGATCACTTTGGTGATATACTAAGTATATGACATTAAACTGATCACTTTGAGTGATATACTAAGTATATGACATTAAACTGATCACTTTGAGTGATATACTAAGTATATGACATTAAACTGATCACTTTGAGTGATATACTAGTAAGTATATGACATTAAACTGATCACTTTGAGTGATATACTAAGTAGTATGACATTAAACTGATCACTTTGAGTGATATACTAAGTAAGTATATGACATTAAACTGATCACTTTGAGTGATATACTAAGTAAGTATATGACATTAAACTGATCACTTTGAGTGATATACTAAGTAAGTATATGACATTAAACTGATCACTTTGAGTGATATACTAAGTAAGTATATGACATTAAACTGATCACTTTGGTGATATACTAAGTATATGACATTAAACTGATCACTTTGAGTGATATACTAAGTAAGTATATGACATTAAACTGATCACTTTGAGTGATATACTAAGTAAGTATATGACATTAAACTGATCACTTTGAGTGATATACTAAGTAAGTATATGACATTAAACTGATCACTTTGAGTGATATACTAAGTAAGTATATGACATTAAACTGATCACTTTGGTGATATACTAAGTAAGTATATGACATTAAACTGATCACTTTGGTGATATACTAAGTAAGTATATGACATTAAACTGATCACTTTGAGTGATATACTAAGTAAGTATATGATATTAAACTGATCACTTTGAGTGATATACTAAGTAAGTATATGACATTAAACTGATCACTTTGAGTGATATACTAAGTAAGTATATGACATTAAACTGATCACTTTGAGTGATATACTAAGTAAGTATATGACATTAAACTGATCACTTTGAGTGATATACTAAGTAAGTATATGACATTAAACTGATCACTTTGAGTGATATACTAAGTATATGACATTAAACTGATCACTTTGAGTGATATACTAAGTAAGTATATGACATTAAACTGATCACTTTGAGTGATATACTAAGTAAGTATATGACATTAAACTGATCACTTTGAGTGATATACTAAGTAAGTATATGACATTAAACTGATCACTTTGAGTGATATACTAAGTAAGTATATGACATTAAACTGATCACTTTGAGTGATATACTAAGTAAGTATATGATATTAAACTGATCACTTTGAGTGATATACTAAGTATATGACATTAAACTGATCACTTTGAGTGATATACTAAGTAAGTATATGACATTAAACTGATCACTTTGAGTGATATACTAAGTAAGTATATGACATTAAACTGATCACTTTGAGTGATATACTAAGTAAGTATATGACATTAAACTGATCACTTTGAGTGATATACTAAGTAAGTATATGACATTAAACTGATCACTTTGAGTGATATACTAAGTAAGTATATGACATTAAACTGATCACTTTGAGTGATATACTAAGTATATGACATTAAACTGATCACTTTGAGTGATATACTAAGTAAGTATATGACATTAAACTGATCACTTTGAGTGATATACTAAGTAAGTATATGACATTAAACTGATCACTTTGAGTGATATACTAAGTATATGACATTAAACTGATCACTTTGAGTGATATACTAAGTAATATGATATTAAACTGATCACTTTGGTGATATACTAAGTAAGTATATGACATTAAACTGATCACTTTGAGTGATATACTAAGTAAGTATATGACATTAAACTGATCACTTTGAGTGATATACTAAGTATATGACATTAAACTGATCACTTTGAGTGATATACTAAGTAAGTATATGACATTAAACTGATCACTTTGAGTGATATACTAAGTAAGTATATGACATTAAACTGATCACTTTGAGTGATATACTAAGTAAGTATATGACATTAAACTGATCACTTTGAGTGATATACTAAGTAAGTATATGACATTAAACTGATCACTTTGGTGATATACTAATATATATGTATATGATATTAAACTGATCACTTTGAGTGATATACTAAGTAAGTATATGACATTAAACTGATCACTTTGAGTGATATATAGTAAGTATATGACATTAAACTGATCACTTTGAGTGATATACTAAGTAAGTATATGACATTAAACTGATCACTTTGGTGATATACTAAGTAAGTATATGACATTAAACTGATCACTTTGAGTGATATACTAAGTAAGTATATGACATTAAACTGATCACTTTGAGTGATATACTAAGTAAGTATATGACATTAAACTGATCACTTTGAGTGATATACTAAGTAAGTATATGACATTAAACTGATCACTTTGAGTGATATACTAAGTAAGTATATGACATTAAACTGATCACTTTGAGTGATATACTAAGTATATGACATTAAACTGATCACTTTGAGTGATATACTAAGTAAGTATATGACATTAAACTGATCACTTTGAGTGATATACTAAGTAAGTATATGACATTAAACTGATCACTTTGAGTGATATACTAAGTAAGTATATGACATTAAACTGATCACTTTGAGTGATATACTAAGTAAGTATATGATATTAAACTGATCACTTTGAGTGATATACTAAGTAAGTATATGACATTAAACTGATCACTTTGAGTGATATACTAAGTATATGACATTAAACTGATCACTTTGGTGATATACTAAGTATATGACATTAAACTGATCACTTTGGTGATATACTAAGTAAGTATATGACATTAAACTGATCACTTTGGTGATATACTAAGTATATGACATTAAACTGATCACTTTGAGTGATATACTAAGTAAGTATATGACATTAAACTGATCACTTTGAGTGATATACTATAGTAAGTATATGACATTAAACTGATCAAGTAAGTATATGACATTAAACTGATCACTTTGAGTGATATACTAAGTAAGTATATGACATTAAACTGATCACTTTGAGTGATATACTAAGTAAGTATATGACATTAAACTGATCACTTTGAGTGATATACTAAGTAAGTATATGACATTAAACTGATCACTTTGAGTGATATACTAAGTAAGTATATGACATTAAACTGATCACTTTGAGTGATATACTAAGTAAGTATATGACATTAAACTGATCACTTTGAGTGATATACTAAGTATATGACATTAAACTGATCACTTTGGTGATATACTAAGTAAGTATATGACATTAAACTGATCACTTTGAGTGATATACTAAGTAAGTATATGACATTAAACTGATCACTTTGGGTGATATACTAAGTAAGTATATGACATTAAACTGATCACTTTGAGTGATATACTAAGTAAGTATATGACATTAAACTGATCACTTTGAGTGATATACTAAGTAAGTATATGACATTAAACTGATCACTTTGAGTGATATACTAAGTAAGTATATGACATTAAACTGATCACTTTGAGTGATATACTAAGTAAGTATATGACATTAAACTGATCACTTTGAGTGATATACTAAGTAAGTATATGACATTAAACTGATCACTTTGGTGATATACTAAGTAAGTATATGACATTAAACTGATCACTTTGAGTGATATACTAAGTATATGACATTAAACTGATCACTTTGAGTGATATACTAAGTAAGTATATGACATTAAACTGATCACTTTGGTGATATACTAAGTAAGTATATGACATTAAACTGATCACTTTGAGTGATATACTAAGTAAGTATATGATATTAAACTGATCACTTTGAGTGATATACTAAGTATATGACATTAAACTGATCACTTTGAGTGATATACTAAGTAAGTATATGACATTAAACTGATCACTTTGAGTGATATACTAAGTAAGTATATGACATTAAACTGATCACTTTGAGTGATATACTAAGTAAGTATATGACATTAAACTGATCACTTTGAGTGATATACTAAGTAAGTATATATTAAACTGATCACTTTGAGTGATATACTAAGTAAGTATATGACATTAAACTGATCACTTTGAGTGATATACTAAGTAAGTATATGACATTAAACTGATCACTTTGGTGATATACTAAGTAAGTATATGACATTAAACTGATCACTTTGAGTGATATACTAAGTAAGTATATGACATTAAACTGATCACTTTGAGTGATATACTAAGTAAGTATATGATATTAAACTGATCACTTTGAGTGATATACTAAGTATATGACATTAAACTGATCACTTTGAGTGATATACTAAGTAAGTATATGACATTAAACTGATCACTTTGAGTGATATACTAAGTAAGTATATGACATTAAACTGATCACTTTGAGTGATATACTAAGTAAGTATATGACATTAAACTGATCACTTTGAGTGATATACTAAGTAAGTATATGACATTAAACTGATCACTTTGAGTGATATACTAAGTAAGTATATGACATTAAACTGATCACTTTGGTGATATACTAAGTAGTATATGACATTAAACTGATCACTTTGAGTGATATACTAAGTAAGTATATGACATTAAACTGATCACTTTGAGTGATATACTAAGTAAGTATATGACATTAAACTGATCACTTTGAGTGATATACTAAGTAAGTATATGACATTAAACTGATCACTTTGAGTGATATACTAAGTAAGTATATGACATTAAACTGATCACTTTGAGTGATATACTAAGTATATGACATTAAACTGATCACTTTGAGTGATATACTAAGTAAGTATATGACATTAAACTGATCACTTTGAGTGATATACTAGTAAGTATATGACATTAAACTGATCACTTTGAGTGATATACTAAGTAAGTATATGACATTAAACTGATCACTTTGAGTGATATACTAAGTAAGTATATGACATTAAACTGATCACTTTGAGTGATATACTAAGTAAGTATATGACATTAAACTGATCACTTTGAGTGATATACTAAGTAAGTATATGACATTAAACTGATCACTTTGAGTGATATACTAAGTAAGTATATGATATTAAACTGATCACTTTGAGTGATATACTAAGTATATGACATTAAACTGATCACTTTGAGTGATATACTAAGTAAGTATATGATATTAAACTGATCACTTTGAGTGATATACTAAGTAAGTATATGACATTAAACTGATCACTTTGAGTGATATACTAAGTAAGTATATGACATTAAACTGATCACTTTGAGTGATATACTAAGTAAGTATATGACATTAAACTGATCACTTTGAGTGATATACTAAGTAAGTATATGACATTAAACTGATCACTTTGAGTGATATACTAAGTAAGTATATGACATTAAACTGATCACTTTGGTGATATACTAAGTATATGACATTAAACTGATCACTTTGAGTGATATACTAAGTATATGACATTAAACTGATCACTTTGAGTGATATACTAAGTAAGTATATGACATTAAACTGATCACTTTGAGTGATATACTAAGTAAGTATATGACATTAAACTGATCACTTTGAGTGATATACTAAGTATATGACATTAAACTGATCACTTTGAGTGATATACTAAGTAAGTATATGACATTAAACTGATCACTTTGAGTGATATACTAAGTAAGTATATGACATTAAACTGATCACTTTGGTGATATACTAAGTAAGTATATGACATTAAACTGATCACTTTGAGTGATATACTAAGTATATGACATTAAACTGATCACTTTGAGTGATATACTAAGTAAGTATATGACATTAAACTGATCACTTTGAGTGATATACTAAGTAAGTATATGACATTAAACTGATCACTTTGAGTGATATACTAAGTAAGTATATGACATTAAACTGATCACTTTGAGTGATATACTAAGTAAGTATATGACATTAAACTGATCACTTTGAGTGATATACTAAGTAAGTATATGACATTAAACTGATCACTTTGAGTGATATACTAAGTAAGTATATGACATTAAACTGATCACTTTGAGTGATATACTAAGTAAGTATATGACATTAAACTGATCACTTTGAGTGATATACTAAGTATATGACATTAAACTGATCACTTTGAGTGATATACTAAGTATATGATATTAAACTGATCACTTTGAGTGATATACTAAGTAAGTATATGACATTAAACTGATCACTTTGAGTGATATACTAAGTAAGTATATGATATTAAACTGATCACTTTGAGTGATATACTAAGTAAGTATATGACATTAAACTGATCACTTTGAGTGATATACTAAGTAAGTATATGACATTAAACTGATCACTTTGAGTGATATACTAAGTAAGTATATGACATTAAACTGATCACTTTGGTGATATACTAAGTAAGTATATGACATTAAACTGATCACTTTGAGTGATATACTAAGTAAGTATATGACATTAAACTGATCACTTTGAGTGATATACTAAGTAAGTATATGACATTAAACTGATCACTTTGAGTGATATACTAAGTAATATGACATTAAACTGATCACTTTGAGTGATATACTAAGTAAGTATATGACATTAAACTGATCACTTTGAGTGATATACTAAGTAAGTATATGACATTAAACTGATCACTTTGAGTGATATACTAAGTAAGTATATGACATTAAACTGATCACTTTGAGTGATATACTAAGTAAGTATATGACATTAAACTGATCACTTTGAGTGATATACTAAGTAAGTATATGACATTAAACTGATCACTTTGAGTGATATACTAAGTAAGTATATGACATTAAACTGATCACTTTGAGTGATATACTAAGTAAGTATATGACATTAAACTGATCACTTTGAGTGATATACTAAGTAAGTATATGACATTAAACTGATCACTTTGAGTGATATACTAAGTATATGACATTAAACTGATCACTTTGAGTGATATACTAAGTAAGTATATGACATTAAACTGATCACTTTGAGTGATATACTAAGTAAGTATATGATATTAAACTGATCACTTTGAGTGATATACTAAGTATATGACATTAAACTGATCACTTTGGTGATATATAAGTAAGTATATGACATTAAACTGATCACTTTGAGTGATATACTAAGTAAGTATATGACATTAAACTGATCACTTTGAGTGATATACTAAGTAAGTATATGACATTAAACTGATCACTTTGAGTGATATACTAAGTATATGACATTAAACTGATCACTTTGAGTGATATACTAAGTAAGTATATGACATTAAACTGATCACTTTGAGTGATATACTAAGTAAGTATATGACATTAAACTGATCACTTTGGTGATATACTAAGTAAGTATATGACATTAAACTGATCACTTTGAGTGATATACTAAGTAAGTATATGACATTAAACTGATCACTTTGAGTGATATACTAAGTAAGTATATGACATTAAACTGATCACTTTGGTGATATACTAAGTAAGTATATGACATTAAACTGATCACTTTGAGTGATATACTAAGTATATGACATTAAACTGATCACTTTGAGTGATATACTAAGTAAGTATATGACATTAAACTGATCACTTTGAGTGATATACTAAGTAAGTATATGACATTAAACTGATCACTTTGAGTGATATACTAAGTAAGTATATGATATTAAACTGATCACTTTGAGTGATATACTAAGTAAGTATATGACATTAAACTGATCACTTTGAGTGATATACTAAGTAAGTATATGACATTAAACTGATCACTTTGAGTGATATACTAAGTAAGTATATGACATTAAACTGATCACTTTGAGTGATATACTAAGTATATGACATTAAACTGATCACTTTGAGTGATATACTAAGTATATGACATTAAACTGATCACTTTGAGTGATATACTAAGTAAGTATATGATATTAAACTGATCACTTTGAGTGATATACTAAGTATATGACATTAAACTGATCACTTTGGTGATATACTAAGTAAGTATATGACATTAAACTGATCACTTTGGGTGATATACTAAGTAAGTATATGACATTAAACTGATCACTTTGAGTGATATACTAAGTAAGTATATGACATTAAACTGATCACTTTGAGTGATATACTAAGTAAGTATATGACATTAAACTGATCACTTTGAGTGATATACTAAGTAAGTATATGACATTAAACTGATCACTTTGAGTGATATACTAAGTAAGTATATGACATTAAACTGATCACTTTGAGTGATATACTAAGTATATGACATTAAACTGATCACTTTGAGTGATATACTAAGTAAGTATATGACATTAAACTGATCACTTTGAGTGATATACTAAGTAAGTATATGACATTAAACTGATCACTTTGAGTGATATACTAAGTAAGTATATGACATTAAACTGATCACTTTGAGTGATATACTAAGTAAGTATATGACATTAAACTGATCACTTTGAGTGATATACTAAGTAAGTATATGATATTAAACTGATCACTTTGAGTGATATACTAAGTATATGACATTAAACTGATCACTTTGAGTGATATACTAAGTAAGTATATGACATTAAACTGATCACTTTGAGTGATATACTAAGTAAGTATATGATATTAAACTGATCACTTTGAGTGATATACTAAGTAAGTATATGACATTAAACTGATCACTTTGAGTGATATACTAAGTAAGTATATGACATTAAACTGATCACTTTGAGTGATATACTAAGTAAGTATATGACATTAAACTGATCACTTTGAGTGATATACTAAGTATATGACATTAAACTGATCACTTTGAGTGATATACTAAGTAAGTATATGACATTAAACTGATCACTTTGAGTGATATACTAAGTAAGTATATGACATTAAACTGATCACTTTGAGTGATATACTAAGTATATGACATTAAACTGATCACTTTGAGTGATATACTAAGTAAGTATATGACATTAAACTGATCACTTTGAGTGATATACTAAGTAAGTATATGATATTAAACTGATCACTTTGAGTGATATACTAAGTATATGACATTAAACTGATCACTTTGAGTGATATACTAAGTAAGTATATGACATTAAACTGATCACTTTGAGTGATATACTAAGTAAGTATATGACATTAAACTGATCACTTTGAGTGATATACTAAGTATATGACATTAAACTGATCACTTTGAGTGATATACTAAGTAAGTATATGACATTAAACTGATCACTTTGAGTGATATACTAAGTAAGTATATGACATTAAACTGATCACTTTGAGTGATATACTAAGTAAGTATATGACATTAAACTGATCACTTTGAGTGATATACTAAGTAAGTATATGACATTAAACTGATCACTTTGAGTGATATACTAAGTAAGTATATGACATTAAACTGATCACTTTGAGTGATATACTAAGTATATGACATTAAACTGATCACTTTGAGTGATACTAAGTAAGTATATGACATTAAACTGATCACTTTGAGTGATATACTAAGTAAGTATATGACATTAAACTGATCACTTTGAGTGATATACTAAGTAAGTATATGACATTAAACTGATCACTTTGAGTGATATACTAAGTAAGTATATGATATTAAACTGATCACTTTGAGTGATATACTAAGTATATGATATTAAACTGATCACTTTGAGTGATATACTAAGTAAGTATATGACATTAAACTGATCACTTTGAGTGATATACTAAGTAAGTATATGACATTAAACTGATCACTTTGAGTGATATACTAAGTAAGTATATGATATTAAACTGATCACTTTGAGTGATATACTAAGTAAGTATATGACATTAAACTGATCACTTTGAGTGATATACTAAGTAAGTATATGACATTAAACTGATCACTTTGAGTGATATACTAAGTAAGTATATGACATTAAACTGATCACTTTGAGTGATATACTAAGTAAGTATATGACATTAAACTGATCACTTTGAGTGATATACTAAGTATATGACATTAAACTGATCACTTTGAGTGATATACTAAGTATATGACATTAAACTGATCACTTTGAGTGATATACTAAGTAAGTATATGACATTAAACTGATCACTTTGAGTGATATACTAAGTAAGTATATGACATTAAACTGATCACTTTGAGTGATATACTAAGTAAGTATATGATATTAAACTGATCACTTTGAGTGATATACTAAGTAAGTATATGACATTAAACTGATCACTTTGAGTGATATACTAAGTAAGTATATGATATTAAACTGATCACTTTGAGTGATATACTAAGTAAGTATATGACATTAAACTGATCACTTTGAGTGATATACTAAGTAAGTATATGACATTAAACTGATCACTTTGAGTGATATACTAAGTAAGTATATGACATTAAACTGATCACTTTGAGTGATATACTAAGTAAGTATATGATATTAAACTGATCACTTTGAGTGATATACTAAGTAAGTATATGACATTAAACTGATCACTTTGAGTGATATACTAAGTAAGTATATGACATTAAACTGATCACTTTGAGTGATATACTAAGTAAGTATATGACATTAAACTGATCACTTTGAGTGATATACTAAGTAAGTATATGACATTAAACTGATCACTTTGAGTGATATACTAAGTAAGTATATGACATTAAACTGATCACTTTGAGTGATATACTAAGTAAGTATATGACATTAAACTGATCACTTTGAGTGATATACTAAGTATATGACATTAAACTGATCACTTTGAGTGATATACTAAGTAAGTATATGACATTAAACTGATCACTTTGAGTGATATACTAAGTAAGTATATGATATTAAACTGATCACTTTGAGTGATATACTAAGTAAGTATATGACATTAAACTGATCACTTTGAGTGATATACTAAGTAAGTATATGACATTAAACTGATCACTTTGAGTGATATACTAAGTAAGTATATGACATTAAACTGATCACTTTGAGTGATATACTAAGTAAGTATATGACATTAAACTGATCACTTTGAGTGATATACTAAGTAAGTATATGATATTAAACTGATCACTTTGAGTGATATACTAAGTAAGTATATGACATTAAACTGATCACTTTGAGTGATATACTAAGTAAGTATATGACATTAAACTGATCACTTTGAGTGATATACTAAGTAAGTATATGACATTAAACTGATCACTTTGAGTGATATACTAAGTAAGTATATGACATTAAACTGATCACTTTGAGTGATATACTAAGTAAGTATATGACATTAAACTGATCACTTTGAGTGATATACTAAGTATATGACATTAAACTGATCACTTTGAGTGATATACTAAGTAAGTATATGATATTAAACTGATCACTTTGAGTGATATACTAAGTATATGACATTAAACTGATCACTTTGAGTGATATACTAAGTATATGACATTAAACTGATCACTTTGAGTGATATACTAAGTAAGTATATGACATTAAACTGATCACTTTGAGTGATATACTAAGTAAGTATATGACATTAAACTGATCACTTTGAGTGATATACTAAGTAAGTATATGACATTAAACTGATCACTTTGAGTGATATACTAAGTAAGTATATGACATTAAACTGATCACTTTGAGTGATATACTAAGTAAGTATATGACATTAAACTGATCACTTTGAGTGATATACTAAGTATATGACATTAAACTGATCACTTTGAGTGATATACTAAGTATATGACATTAAACTGATCACTTTGAGTGATATACTAAGTAAGTATATGATATTAAACTGATCACTTTGAGTGATATACTAAGTAAGTATATGACATTAAACTGATCACTTTGAGTGATATACTAAGTAAGTATATGACATTAAACTGATCACTTTGAGTGATATACTAAGTATATGACATTAAACTGATCACTTTGAGTGATATACTAAGTAAGTATATGACATTAAACTGATCACTTTGAGTGATATACTAAGTAAGTATATGATATTAAACTGATCACTTTGAGTGATATACTAAGTAAGTATATGACATTAAACTGATCACTTTGAGTGATATACTAAGTAAGTATATGATATTAAACTGATCACTTTGAGTGATATACTAAGTAAGTATATGACATTAAACTGATCACTTTGAGTGATATACTAAGTATATGACATTAAACTGATCACTTTGAGTGATATACTAAGTAAGTATATGACATTAAACTGATCACTTTGAGTGATATACTAAGTAAGTATATGACATTAAACTGATCACTTTGAGTGATATACTAAGTAAGTATATGACATTAAACTGATCACTTTGAGTGATATACTAAGTAAGTATATGACATTAAACTGATCACTTTGAGTGATATACTAAGTAAGTATATGACATTAAACTGATCACTTTGAGTGATATACTAAGTAAGTATATGACATTAAACTGATCACTTTGAGTGATATACTAAGTAAGTATATGACATTAAACTGATCACTTTGAGTGATATACTAAGTAAGTATATGACATTAAACTGATCACTTTGAGTGATATACTAAGTATATGACATTAAACTGATCACTTTGAGTGATATACTAAGTAAGTATATGACATTAAACTGATCACTTTGAGTGATATACAAGTATATGACATTAAACTGATCACTTTGAGTGATATACTAAGTAAGTATATGATATTAAACTGATCACTTTGAGTGATATACTAAAGTATATGATATTAAACTGATCACTTTGAGTGATATACTAAGTAAGTATATGACATTAAACTGATCACTTTGAGTGATATACTAAGTAAGTATATGACATTAAACTGATCACTTTGAGTGATATACTAAGTAAGTATATGACATTAAACTGATCACTTTGAGTGATATACTAAGTAAGTATATGACATTAAACTGATCACTTTGAGTGATATACTAAGTAAGTATATGACATTAAACTGATCACTTTGAGTGATATACTAAGTAAGTATATGACATTAAACTGATCACTTTGAGTGATATACTAAGTAAGTATATGACATTAAACTGATCACTTTGAGTGATATACTAAGTAAGTATATGACATTAAACTGATCACTTTGAGTGATATACTAAGTAAGTATATGACATTAAACTGATCACTTTGAGTGATATATACTAAGTATATGACATTAAACTGATCACTTTGAGTGATATACTAAGTAAGTATATGATATTAAACTGATCACTTTGAGTGATATACTAAGTAAGTATATGATATTAAACTGATCACTTTGAGTGATATACTAAGTATATGACATTAAACTGATCACTTTGAGTGATATACTAAGTAAGTATATGACATTAAACTGATCACTTTGAGTGATATACTAAGTAAGTATATGACATTAAACTGATCACTTTGAGTGATATACTAAGTAAGTATATGACATTAAACTGATCACTTTGAGTGATATACTAAGTAAGTATATGACATTAAACTGATCACTTTGAGTGATATACTAAGTAAGTATATGACATTAAACTGATCACTTTGAGTGATATACTAAGTAAGTATATGACATTAAACTGATCACTTTGAGTGATATACTAAGTAAGTATATGACATTAAACTGATCACTTTGAGTGATATACTAAGTATATGACATTAAACTGATCACTTTGAGTGATATACTAAGTAAGTATATGACATTAAACTGATCACTTTGAGTGATATACTAAGTAAGTATATGACATTAAACTGATCACTTTGAGTGATATACTAAGTAAGTATATGACATTAAACTGATCACTTTGAGTGATATACTAAGTATATGACATTAAACTGATCACTTTGAGTGATATACTAAGTAAGTATATGACATTAAACTGATCACTTTGAGTGATATACTAAGTAAGTATATGACATTAAACTGATCACTTTGAGTGATATACTAAGTAAGTATATGACATTAAACTGATCACTTTGAGTGATATACTAAGTATATGACATTAAACTGATCACTTTGAGTGATATACTAAGTATATGACATTAAACTGATCACTTTGAGTGATATACTAAGTAAGTATATGACATTAAACTGATCACTTTGAGTGATATACTAAGTAAGTATATGACATTAAACTGATCACTTTGAGTGATATACTAAGTATATGACATTAAACTGATCACTTTGAGTGATATACTAAGTAAGTATATGATATTAAACTGATCACTTTGAGTGATATACTAAGTAAGTATATGACATTAAACTGATCACTTTGAGTGATATACTAAGTAAGTATATGACATTAAACTGATCACTTTGAGTGATATACTAAGTAAGTATATGACATTAAACTGATCACTTTGAGTGATATACTAAGTATATGACATTAAACTGATCACTTTGAGTGATATACTAAGTAAGTATATGACATTAAACTGATCACTTTGAGTGATATACTAAGTAAGTATATGTATTAAACTGATCACTTTGAGTGATATACTAAGTATATGACATTAAACTGATCACTTTGAGTGATATACTAAGTATATGACATTAAACTGATCACTTTGAGTGATATACTAAGTAAGTATATGACATTAAACTGATCACTTTGAGTGATATACTAAGTATATGACATTAAACTGATCACTTTGAGTGATATACTAAGTATATGACATTAAACTGATCACTTTGAGTGATATACTAAGTAAGTATATGACATTAAACTGATCACTTTGAGTGATATACTAAGTAAGTATATGACATTAAACTGATCACTTTGAGTGATATACTAAGTAAGTATATGATATTAAACTGATCACTTTGAGTGATATACTAAGTAAGTATATGATATTAAACTGATCACTTTGAGTGATATACTAAGTAAGTATATGACATTAAACTGATCACTTTGAGTGATATACTAAGTAAGTATATGACATTAAACTGATCACTTTGAGTGATATACTAAGTAAGTATATGACATTAAACTGATCACTTTGAGTGATATACTAAGTAAGTATATGACATTAAACTGATCACTTTGAGTGATATACTAAGTAAGTATATGACATTAAACTGATCACTTTGAGTGATATACTAAGTAGTATATGACATTAAACTGATCACTTTGAGTGATATACTAAGTAAGTATATGACATTAAACTGATCACTTTGAGTGATATACTAAGTAAGTATATGACATTAAACTGATCACTTTGAGTGATATACTAAGTAAGTATATGATATTAAACTGATCACTTTGAGTGATATACTAAGTATATGATATTAAACTGATCACTTTGAGTGATATACTAAGTATATGATATTAAACTGATCACTTTGAGTGATATACTAAGTAAGTATATGACATTAAACTGATCACTTTGAGTGATATACTAAGTAAGTATATGACATTAAACTGATCACTTTGAGTGATATACTAAGTAAGTATATGACATTAAACTGATCACTTTGAGTGATATACTAAGTAAGTATATGACATTAAACTGATCACTTTGAGTGATATACTAAGTAAGTATATGACATTAAACTGATCACTTTGAGTGATATACTAAGTAAGTATATGACATTAAACTGATCACTTTGAGTGATATACTAAGTAAGTATATGACATTAAACTGATCACTTTGAGTGATATACTAAGTAAGTATATGATATTAAACTGATCACTTTGAGTGATATACTAAGTAAGTATATGACATTAAACTGATCACTTTGAGTGATATACTAAGTAAGTATATGACATTAAACTGATCACTTTGAGTGATATACTAAGTAAGTATATGATATTAAACTGATCACTTTGAGTGATATACTAAGTAAGTATATGACATTAAACTGATCACTTTGAGTGATATACTAAGTAAGTATATGACATTAAACTGATCACTTTGAGTGATATACTAAGTAAGTATATGATATTAAACTGATCACTTTGAGTGATATACTAAGTAAGTATATGACATTAAACTGATCACTTTGAGTGATATACTAAGTAAGTATATGATATTAAACTGATCACTTTGAGTGATATACTAAGTAAGTATATGACATTAAACTGATCACTTTGAGTGATATACTAAGTAAGTATATGACATTAAACTGATCACTTTGAGTGATATACTAAGTAAGTATATGACATTAAACTGATCACTTTGAGTGATATACTAAGTATATGACATTAAACTGATCACTTTGAGTGATATACTAAGTAAGTATATGACATTAAACTGATCACTTTGAGTGATATACTAAGTAAGTATATGATATTAAACTGATCACTTTGAGTGATATACTAAGTATATGATATTAAACTGATCACTTTGAGTGATATACTAAGTAAGTATATGATATTAAACTGATCACTTTGAGTGATATACTAAGTAAGTATATGACATTAAACTGATCACTTTGAGTGATATACTAAGTAAGTATATGACATTAAACTGATCACTTTGAGTGATATACTAAGTAAGTATATGACATTAAACTGATCACTTTGAGTGATATACTAAGTAAGTATATGACATTAAACTGATCACTTTGAGTGATATACTAAGTAAGTATATGACATTAAACTGATCACTTTGAGTGATATACTAAGTAAGTATATGACATTAAACTGATCACTTTGAGTGATATACTAAGTAAGTATATGACATTAAACTGATCACTTTGAGTGATATACTAAGTAAGTATATGACATTAAACTGATCACTTTGAGTGATATACTAAGTAAGTATATGACATTAAACTGATCACTTTGAGTGATATACTAAGTAAGTATATGATATTAAACTGATCACTTTGAGTGATATACTAAGTATATGATATTAAACTGATCACTTTGAGTGATATATACTAAGTATATGACATTAAACTGATCACTTTGAGTGATATACTAAGTAAGTATATGACATTAAACTGATCACTTTGAGTGATATACTAAGTAAGTATATGACATTAAACTGATCACTTTGAGTGATATATAAGTAAGTATATGACATTAAACTGATCACTTTGAGTGATATACTAAGTAAGTATATGACATTAAACTGATCACTTTGAGTGATATACTAAGTAAGTATATGACATTAAACTGATCACTTTGAGTGATATACTAAGTAAGTATATGACATTAAACTGATCACTTTGAGTGATATACTAAGTAAGTATATGACATTAAACTGATCACTTTGAGTGATATACTAAGTATATGATATTAAACTGATCACTTTGAGTGATATACTAAGTAAGTATATGATATTAAACTGATCACTTTGAGTGATATACTAAGTAAGTATATGATATTAAACTGATCACTTTGAGTGATATACTAAGTAAGTATATGACATTAAACTGATCACTTTGAGTGATATACTAAGTAAGTATATGACATTAAACTGATCACTTTGAGTGATATACTAAGTAAGTATATGATATTAAACTGATCACTTTGAGTGATATACTAAGTATATGACATTAAACTGATCACTTTGAGTGATATACTAAGTAAGTATATGACATTAAACTGATCACTTTGAGTGATATACTAAGTAAGTATATGACATTAAACTGATCACTTTGAGTGATATACTAAGTAAGTATATGACATTAAACTGATCACTTTGAGTGATATACTAAAGTATATGACATTAAACTGATCACTTTGAGTGATATACTAAGTAAGTATATGACATTAAACTGATCACTTTGAGTGATATACTTTGAGTGATATAAGTAAGTATATGATATTAAACTGATCACTTTGAGTGATATACTAAGTATATGATATTAAACTGATCACTTTGAGTGATATACTAAGTAAGTATATGATATTAAACTGATCACTTTGAGTGATATACTAAGTATATGACATTAAACTGATCACTTTGAGTGATATACTAAGTAAGTATATGATATTAAACTGATCACTTTGAGTGATATACTAAGTAGTATATGACATTAAACTGATCACTTTGAGTGATATACTAAGTATATGACATTAAACTGATCACTTTGAGTGATATACTAAGTAAGTATATGACATTAAACTGATCACTTTGAGTGATATACTAAGTAAGTATATGACATTAAACTGATCACTTTGAGTGATATACTAAGTAAGTATATGACATTAAACTGATCACTTTGAGTGATATACTAAGTAAGTATATGACATTAAACTGATCACTTTGAGTGATATACTAAGTAAGTATATGACATTAAACTGATCACTTTGAGTGATATACTAAGTAAGTATATGATATTAAACTGATCACTTTGAGTGATATACTAAGTAAGTATATGATATTAAACTGATCACTTTGAGTGATATACTAAGTAAGTATATGACATTAAACTGATCACTTTGAGTGATATACTAAGTAAGTATATGACATTAAACTGATCACTTTGAGTGATATACTAAGTAAGTATATGACATTAAACTGATCACTTTGAGTGATATACTAAGTAAGTATATGACATTAAACTGATCACTTTGAGTGATATACTAAGTAAGTATATGACATTAAACTGATCACTTTGAGTGATATACTAAGTAAGTATATGACATTAAACTGATCACTTTGAGTGATATACTAAGTATATGACATTAAACTGATCACTTTGAGTGATCACTTTGAGTGATATACTGATCACTTTGAGTAAGTATATGATATTAAACTGATCACTTTGAGTGATATACTAAGTAAGTATATGATATTAAACTGATCACTTTGAGTGATATACTAAGTATATGATATTAAACTGATCACTTTGAGTGATATACTAAGTAAGTATATGACATTAAACTGATCACTTTGAGTGATATACTAAGTAAGTATATGACATTAAACTGATCACTTTGAGTGATATACTAAGTAAGTATATGACATTAAACTGATCACTTTGAGTGATATACTAAGTAAGTATATGACATTAAACTGATCACTTTGAGTGATATACTAAGTAAGTATATGATATTAAACTGATCACTTTGAGTGATATACTAAGTAAGTATATGACATTAAACTGATCACTTTGAGTGATATACTAAGTAAGTATATGACATTAAACTGATCACTTTGAGTGATATACTAAGTAAGTATATGACATTAAACTGATCACTTTGAGTGATATACTAAGTAAGTATATGACATTAAACTGATCACTTTGAGTGATATACTAAGTAAGTATATGACATTAAACTGATCACTTTGAGTGATATACTAAGTAAGTATATGACATTAAACTGATCACTTTGAGTGATATACTAAGTAAGTATATGACATTAAACTGATCACTTTGAGTGATATACTAAGTAAGTATATGACATTAAACTGATCACTTTGAGTGATATACTAAGTAAGTATATGACATTAAACTGATCACTTTGAGTGATATACTAAGTAAGTATATGACATTAAACTGATCACTTTGAGTGATATACTAAGTAAGTATATGACATTAAACTGATCACTTTGAGTGATATACTAAGTAAGTATATGACATTAAACTGATCACTTTGAGTGATATACTAAGTAAGTATATGACATTAAACTGATCACTTTGAGTGATATACTAAGTAAGTATATGACATTAAACTGATCACTTTGAGTGATAAGTAAGTATATGATATTAAACTGATCACTTTGAGTGATATACTAAGTAAGTATATGATATTAAACTGATCACTTTGAGTGATATACTAAGTAAGTATATGACATTAAACTGATCACTTTGAGTGATATACTAAGTAAGTATATGACATTAAACTGATCACTTTGAGTGATATACTAAGTAAGTATATGACATTAAACTGATCACTTTGAGTGATATACTAAGTAAGTATATGACATTAAACTGATCACTTTGAGTGATATACTAAGTAAGTATATGACATTAAACTGATCACTTTGAGTGATATACTAAGTAAGTATATGACATTAAACTGATCACTTTGAGTGATATACTAAGTAAGTATATGACATTAAACTGATCACTTTGAGTGATATACTAAGTAAGTATATGACATTAAACTGATCACTTTGAGTGATATACTAAGTAAGTATATGACATTAAACTGATCACTTTGAGTGATATACTAAGTAAGTATATGACATTAAACTGATCACTTTGAGTGATATACTAAGTATATGATATTAAACTGATCACTTTGAGTGATATACTAAGTATATGATATTAAACTGATCACTTTGAGTGATATACTAAGTAAGTATATGATATTAAACTGATCACTTTGAGTGATATATAAGATATTAAACTGATCACTTTGAGTGATATACTAAGTAAGTATATGACATTAAACTGATCACTTTGAGTGATATACTAAGTAAGTATATGACATTAAACTGATCACTTTGAGTGATATACTAAGTAAGTATATGACATTAAACTGATCACTTTGAGTGATATACTAAGTAAGTATATGACATTAAACTGATCACTTTGAGTGATATACTAAGTAAGTATATGACATTAAACTGATCACTTTGAGTGATATACTAAGTAAGTATATGACATTAAACTGATCACTTTGAGTGATATACTAAGTAAGTATATGATATTAAACTGATCACTTTGAGTGATATACTAAGTATATGATATTAAACTGATCACTTTGAGTGATATACTAAGTAAGTATATGATATTAAACTGATCACTTTGAGTGATATACTAAGTAAGTATATGACATTAAACTGATCACTTTGATATACTAAGTAAGTATATGACATTAAACTGATACTTTGAGTGATATAAGTAAGTATATGACATTAAACTGATCACTTTGAGTGATATACTAAGTAAGTATATGATATTAAACTGATCACTTTGAGTGATATACTAAGTATATGATATTAAACTGATCACTTTGAGTGATATACTAAGTATATGACATTAAACTGATCACTTTGAGTGATATACTAAGTAAGTATATGATATTAAACTGATCACTTTGAGTGATATACTAAGTAAGTATATGACATTAAACTGATCACTTTGAGTGATATACTAAGTATATGACATTAAACTGATCACTTTGAGTGATATACTAAGTATATGACATTAAACTGATCACTTTGAGTGATATACTAAGTAAGTATATGACATTAAACTGATCACTTTGAGTGATATACTAAGTATATGATATTAAACTGATCACTTTGAGTGATATACTAAGTATAAGTATATGATATTAAACTGATCACTTTGAGTGATATACTAAGTATATGATATTAAACTGATCACTTTGAGTGATATACTAAGTATATGACATTAAACTGATCACTTTGAGTGATATACTAAGTAAGTATATGATATTAAACTGATCACTTTGAGTGATATACTAAGTATATGATATTAAACTGATCACTTTGAGTGATATACTAAGTATATGACATTAAACTGATCACTTTGAGTGATATACTAAGTAAGTATATGACATTAAACTGATCACTTTGAGTGATATACTAAGTATATGACATTAAACTGATCACTTTGAGTGATATACTAAGTATATGACATTAAACTGATCACTTTGAGTGATATACTAAGTATATGACATTAAACTGATCACTTTGAGTGATATACTAAGTAAGTATATGATATTAAACTGATCACTTTGACTGATATACTAAGTAAGTATATGATATTAAACTGATCACTTTGAGTGATATACTAAGTAAGTATATGACATTAAACTGATCACTTTGAGTGATATACTAAGTAAGTATATGATATTAAACTGATCACTTTGAGTGATATACTAAGTAAGTATATGACATTAAACTGATCACTTTGAGTGATATACTAAGTAAGTATATGACATTAAACTGATCACTTTGAGTGATATACTAAGTAAGTATATGATATTAAACTGATCACTTTGAGTGATATACTAAGTATATGACATTAAACTGATCACTTTGAGTGATATACTAAGTAAGTATATGATATTAAACTGATCACTTTGAGTGATATACTAAGTAAGTATATGACATTAAACTGATCACTTTGAGTGATATACTAAGTATATGACATTAAACTGATCACTTTGAGTGATATACTAAGCAAGTATATGACATTAAACTGATCACTTTGAGTGATATACTAAGCAAGTATATGACATTAAACTGATCACTTTGAGTGATATACTAAGTATATGACATTAAACTGATCACTTTGAGTGATATACTAAGTATATGATATTAAACTGATCACTTTGAGTGATATACTAAGTAAGTATATGACATTAAACTGATCACTTTGAGTGATATACTAAGTAAGTATATGACATTAAACTGATCACTTTGAGTGATATACTAAGTAAGTATATGATATTAAACTGATCACTTTGAGTGATATACTAAGTAAGTATATGACATTAAACTGATCACTTTGAGTGATATACTAAGTAAGTATATGATATTAAACTGATCACTTTGAGTGATATACTAAGTATATGACATTAAACTGATCACTTTGAGTGATATACTAAGTATATGACATTAAACTGATCACTTTGAGTGATATACTAAGTATATGACATTAAACTGATCACTTTGAGTGATATACTAAGTATATGATATTAAACTGATCACTTTGAGTGATATACTAAGTATATGACATTAAACTGATCACTTTGAGTGATATACTAAGTAAGTATATGACATTAAACTGATCACTTTGAGTGATATACTAAGTAAGTATATGACATTAAACTGATCACTTTGAGTGATATACTAAATAAGTATATGATATTAAACTGATCACTTTGAGTGATATACTAAGTATATGATATTAAACTGATCACTTTGAGTGATATACTAAGTATATGATATTAAACTGATCACTTTGAGTGATATACTAAGTATATGACATTAAACTGATCACTTTGAGTGATATACTAAGTAAGTATATGATATTAAACTGATCACTTTGAGTGATATACTAAGTAAGTATATGACATTAAACTGATCACTTTGAGTGATATACTAAGTATATGACATTAAACTGATCACTTTGAGTGATATACTAAGTATATGACATTAAACTGATCACTTTGAGTGATATATACTAAGTATATGATATTAAACTGATCACTTTGAGTGATATACTAAGTATATGATATTAAACTGATCACTTTGAGTGATATACTAAGTAAGTATATGATATTAAACTGATCAATTTTACATCCCAATTTCTTTCCTTCGCTTTCAAATAATTTCATACAGAGGAAACCTTAGTTCTGGATTATTAACCTGCTGTAATTTCAAACAAGGGTTAAGTAAATCTCATACACTGGCTACTGAAATGTGGACCAAGATGTCTTTACACTTTCTGCATAATAATTCTAACATTGATAGTACATCACTTCCTCCTTGGGTAGAAGAAAAAATAGCAGAGTTGTAAACATGTTTGAAAACTCGTATAATCTGATAAGGATAACTTTATAGATGTCGCCATCAATTGACTGATATGTGTTTGCGCAATACAAAACAATCTCGATAATTGTATATATTTTGTAACTAACCTATCGTGGATCACTAAGGTGTTTAGGTATTTACGTGTTTCTCGTATGCAAGTCAGAAGGATGTACACTGTGGTTTATAAGTTTTTATGTTTATTTTACTTTCAATATCCTAAGTTAAACCCATTGTAAATAAAGCTGGAATCTCCGATCGTCTTTGCGCAGCGCGCCGTATTGCCAGCTTTTACATTAATGTTCAAGGCATCCATTTTGAATTTCAAAATAGGACTATTCCTTCCAGTTAGATTTTATCCAGAGTTTAGGGCTCTTCCTTCCAGTTTCTTCTCATCCAGTGTGAAGGGTTCTTCCTTGTAGTTATTTCTCACTCAGAGTGTAGGGTACTTCCTTCCAGTTTCTTCTCATCCATTGTGTAGGGCTCTTTATTCTAGGCATTTCTCACTCGGAGTTTAGAACAGTTCCTTCCAGTTTCTCCTCATCCAGTGTGTAGGGTTCTTTCTTGTAGTCATTTCGCTCTCAGAATGTAGGACACTTCCCATTTCTTCTCATCCAGTGTGTAGGGTTCTTTCCTGCAGTCATTTATCACTCAGAGTGTACAACTATTCCTTCCAGTTTCTTAATCATCCAGTATGTAGGGTTCTTTCTTGTTGTCATTTCTCACTCAGAGTGTAGGGGACTTCCTATCAGTTTCTTCTCATCCAGTGTGTAGGGCACTTCCTATCAGTTTCTTCTCATCCAGTGTGTAGGGCTCTTTATTCTAGGCATTTCTCACTCGGAGTGTAGGACAGTTCCTTCAGTTTCTTCTCATCCAGTGTATAAGGCTCTTTATTCTAGGCATTTGTCACTCAGAGTTTAGGATAGTTCCTTGCAGTTTCTTCTTATCCAGTGTGTAGGAATCTACCATGTAGACATTTCTCACACAGAGTATAGGACACTTCCTTCCTGTTTCTTCTCATCCGATATGTAGTGTTCTTTCTTGTACTCATTTCTCACTCGGAGTGTAGGACACTTCCTTCCAGTATCTCTCACCCAGAGTGTAGGACTCTTTATTTTAGGGATTTCTAACTCAGAGTGTAGTAAACGTCTTTCCAGTTTCTTCTCATTCAGTGTGTAGGGTTCTTTCTTGTAGTCTTTTCTCACTCGGAGTGTAAAGCACTTCCTTCCCATTCAGTGTGTAGCCTCTTTCTTGTAGTCATTTCTCTTTCAGAGTGTAGGGCACTTCCTTCCAGCTTTTTCTCATCTGGAGTGTAGGGCTCTTTCTTCTAATCATTTGTCACTCAGAAAGCTGCACTCTTCGTTCCAGTTTCTTATCATCCAGTATGTAGTGCTCTTTCTTGCTGTCATTTCTCAATCAGAGAGTAAGGCACTTCCTTCCACTTTCTTCTCTTCCAGTGTATAGGGCTCTTTATCCTAGGCGTTCCTCACCAGGAGTGTAGGACAGTTCCTTCTCATCCAGAGTGTAGGGCTCTCTATTCTAGGCATTCCTCACTCGGAGATTAGTAAAGTTCGTTACAGTTTCTTCTAATCCAGTGTGTGGGGTTCTTTCTTGTAGTCGTTTCTCACTCCGAGTTTAGAGCACTTCCTTCCCGTTTCTTCTCATCCACTGTGTAGGGTTCTTTCTTGTAGTCATTTCTCTCTCAGACTGTAAAACACTTCCAGTTTCTTCTCATGCAGAGTGTAGGGTTCTTTCTTCCTGTAATTTCTAAATTAGAGTGTATGACAGTTCCTTCCTGTTTCTTCTCATTCAGTGTGAAATGTTTTTTCGTGTAGTCATTTTTCACTCGGAGTGTAGGACATTTTATTCCAGTATCTTCTCATCCAGTGTTTCAATTTCTTTCTTGTAACCTTTTCTCACTCAGAGTGCAAAGAAATTCCTTCCAGTTTCTTCTTATCCAGAGTGTAGGGCTCTTTATTCGAGGCATTTCTCACTCAAAGTGTAGAACTCTTCCAGTTTCTTATGATCCAGTGAGTAGGGTTCTTTCTTGTGGTCATTTCTCTCTCAGAGTGTTGGACAATTCCAGTTTCTTCTCAACCAGTGTGTAGGGATCTTTCTTGCATTAATTTCTCACTCAGAGTGTAGGACACTTCCTTCCAGTTTCTTCTCATCCAGTGTGCAGGGCTCTTTATTCTTGGCATTTCTATTTAGAGTTTAGAGCACTTCTCTTACAGTTTCATCTCATCCAGTAGGTAGGGTTCTTTCTTGTAGTGATTTGTCACTCAGACTGTAGGACAGTTCCTTCCAATGTCTCCTCATCCAGTGTGTAGTGCTTTCTCGTGTATTCATTTCTCACTCAGATTGTAGGGCACTTTCTTCCAGTTTCTTCTCTTCCAATGTTTAGGGCTCTTTATTCTAGGCGTTTCTCAGCCGGAGTGAAGGACAGTTCATTCCAGTTTCTTCTCATACAGTGGGTAGGGCTCTTAATTCTTGGCATTTCTATTTAGAGTTTAGAGCACTTCTTTACAGTTTCATCTCATCCAGTATATAGGATTCTTTCTTGTAGTGATTTCTCACTCAGACTGTGGGACAGTTCCTTCCAGTTTCTTCTGATCCAGTGTGTAGGGTTCTTTCTTGTAGTCATTTCTCACTCAGACTGTAGGGCACTTCCTTCCAGTTTCTTCTCTTTCAGTGTGTAGGGCTCTTTCTTCTAGGCGTTTCTCAGCCGGAGTGAAAAACAGTTCATTCCAGTTTCTTCTCATCCAGAGTGTAGGGCTCTTTCTTGTTGTCATTTCTCAGTTGGAGTGTTGGGCACTTCCAGGTTCTTCTCATCCAGTGTGTAGTGCTCATTCTTGTAGTCATTTTTCACTCAGAGAGTAGGGCACTTCCTTCCAGTTTCTTCTCTTTCATTGTGTAGGGCTCTTCATCCTAGGCGTTTCTCACCAGAAGAGTATTACAGTACCTTCCAGTTTTTTCTCATCCAGTGTGCAGGGTTCTTTCTTGTAATTATTTGTCACTTAGTGTGTAGGAACGTTCCTTCCAGTTTATTCTCATCCAGTGTGTAGTGCTCTTTCTTCTAGTCATTTCTCACTCAGAGGGTAGGGCACATCATTCCAGTTTCTTCTCAACCAGTGTGTAGAGTTTTTTCTTGTAGTCATTTCTCACTCAGAGTGTAGGACACTTCCTTCCAATTTCTTCTCCCCCAATGTGTAGGGTTCTTTCTTGTAGTTATTTCTCACTCAGTGTGTTGGACAGTTGCTTCCAGTTTCTTCTCATCCAGTATGTAGGGTTCGTTCTTGTAGTTACTTCTCACTCAGACTGTATGGCACTTCCAGTTTCTTCTCATCCAGTGTGTAGTGCTCATTCTGGTTGTCATTTTTCACTCAAAGTGTAAAGCACTTCCTTCCAGTTTCTTTCCACCCAGTGTTTAGGGCTATTTATTCTAGGTATTTCTCACTGAGAGTGTAGGACAGTTCCTTCCAGTTTCTTCTTATTTAGTGTATCGGATTCATTTTTGTAGTTATTTCTCACTCAAACAGTAGGGCACTTCCTTCCAGTTTCTTCTCATCCAGAGTGTAGGGCTCTTTATTCTAGGCATTTCTCACTCAGAGTGTAGGTCACGTTCTTCCAGTTTTTTCTCATTCAGTGTATAGGGCTTTTTATTTTAGGCGTTTCTCACCCGAAGTAATGGACAGTTCCTTCCAGTTTCTTCTCATCCAGTGTGTAGGGTTCTATCTTGTAGTCATTTCTCACTGAGAGTGTTGGACTGTTCATTTCAGTTTCTTATCATCCAGTATGTAGGTTTCTTTCTTGTAGTCATTTCTCACTCAGTTTGTAGGTTACTTCCTTCCAGTTTATTCTCTTCCATTGTGTCGGGCTCTTTATTCTAGGCGTTTCTCACTCGGAGTTTAGGACAGATCCTTCCAGGTTCTTCTCATTTTGTGTCTAGGGTTCTTTCTTGTAGTCATTTCTCACTCGGTGTGTAAGACACTTCCTTCCAATTTCTTCCAATTCACTGTGTAGGGTTCTTTCTTGTAGTCATTTCTCACTTAGAGTATAGACACTTCCTTCCAGTGTCTTCTCATCCAGTGTGTAGTGTTCCTTCTTGTAGTCATTTCTCACTCGGAGAGTAGGACACTTCTTTTGAGTATCTTTTCATCCAGTGTTTAAAGTTCTTTCTAGTAGTCTTTTCCACTCGGAGTGTAGAGCACTTCCAGTTTCTTTTCATCCATTGTGTAGGGTTCTTTCTTGTAGTCATTTCTCACTCAGCGTGTAGGACAGTTCCTTCCAATTATTCTCATCCAGAGTGTAGGGTTCGTTCTTGTAGTTATTTCTCACTCAGCGTGAGACCACTTCCTTCCAGTTTCTTCTCATCCAGAGTGTAGAGCTCTTTATTCCAGACATTTCTCACTCAGAATGTAGGAAACGTCCTTTCAGTTTTTCTCATACATTGTGTAGGGCACTTTATTCTTGGCATTTCTCACTCAGCGTTTAGGACACTTCCTTCCAATTTCTTCTCATCCTGTGTGTAGAGTTCTTCTTTGTAGTCATTTCTCACTCAGAGTGTAGGACACTTCCTTCGAGTTTATTCTCATCCAATGTGTAGGGCTTTTAATTCTTGGCATTTCTTAATCAGAATTTAGGGCACTTCTCTTCCAGTTTTATCTCATCCAGTGTGTAGTGCACTTTCTTGTAGTCATTTTTCACTCAGAGAGTAGGGCACTTCCTTCCGGTTTCTTCTCTTTCAGTGTGTAGGGCTCTTTATCCTAGGCGTTTCTCACCAGAAGAGTAGTACAGTACCTTCCAGTTTTTTCTCATCCAGTGTGTAGGGTTCTTTCTTGTAATTATTTGTCACTTAGTGTGTAGGAACGTTCCTTCCAGTGTCTTCTCATCCAGTGTGTAGTGCTCATTTTTGTTGTCATTTCTCACTCAGACTGTAGGGCACTTCCTTCCAGTTTCTTCTCAACCAGTGTGTAGAGTTTTTTCTT
Source organism: Tachypleus tridentatus (assembly GCF_004210375.1). NCBI lineage: Eukaryota > Metazoa > Arthropoda > Merostomata > Xiphosura > Limulidae > Tachypleus > Tachypleus tridentatus. The sequence goes on from NC_134837.1 coordinate 113,422,396, forward strand.
GCAGTCATTTGTCTCTCAGAGTGTAGGACTCTTCGTTCCAGTTTCTTATCATTCAGTATGTAGGTTTCTTTCTTGTAGTCATTTCTCACTCAGAGTGTAGGACAGTTCCTTCCAGTTTCTTCTTATTTAGTGTATGGGGTTCATTCTTGTAGTAATTTCTCACTCAGATTGTAGGGCACTTCCAGTTTCTTCTCATCCAGAGTGTAGGGCTCTTTATTCTAGGCATTTCTCACTCAGAGTGTAGGTCACGTTCTTCCAGTTTCTTCTCTTCCAGTGTGTAGGGCTCTTTCTTCTAGACGTTTCTCACCCGAAGTGAAGGACAGTTCTTTCCATTTTCTTCTCATCCAGAGAGTAGGGATCGTTATTCTAGGTATTTCCCACTCAGGTCACGTTCTTCCAGTTTCTTCTCCTTCAGAGTGCAGAGCTTTTTATTCTAGGCATTTCCCACTCAGAGTGTAGGTCACGTTCTTCCAGTTTTTTTCTCATTCAGTGTATAGGGCTTTTTATTCTAGGCGTTTCTCACCCGAAGTGAAGGACAGTTCCTTCCAGTTTCTTCTCATCCAGTGTGTAGGGTTCTATCTTGTAGTCATTTCTCACTGAGAGTGTTGGACTGTTCATTTCAGTATCTTCTCATCCAGTGTGCAGGGATTTTTTGTAGTCATTTCTCACCCGAGTGTAGAGCACTTCCTTCCAGTTAATTCTTATCCAGTGTGTAGGGTTCTTTCTTGTAGTTATTTCTCACTCAGAATGTAGGTCACGTTCTTCCAGTTTTTTCTCATTCAGTGTATAGGGCTTTTTATTTTAGGCGTTTCTTACCCAAAGTAATGGACAGTTCCTTCCAGTTTCTTCTCATCCAATGTGTAGGGTTCTTTCTTCTAGGCATTTCTTACTCAGATTGTATGTAGGACAGTTCCTTCCTGTTTCTTGTCATCCAGCGTGTAGGGCTTTTTATTCTAGGTATATGTCACTCGGAGATTAGGACAGTTCCTTCCAGTTTCTTCTCATCCAGTGTGTAGGGTTCTTTCTTGTAGTCATTTCTCACTCGGAGTCTAGGACAGATTTTGCAGTTTCTTCTCATCCAGTGTGTAATGTTTTTTTCTTGTAGTCATTTCTCATTCAGAGTGTAGGACAGTTCTTTCCAGTTTCTTCCCATTGAGTGTGTTTGGTTCTTTCTTGTAGTTATTTCTCACTCAGAGTGTAGGGCACGTCCTTTCAGTTTCTTCTCATCTACTGTGAATTGCTCTATATTTTAGGCATTTCTTAATCAGAGTGTAGGGCACTCCCTACCAGTTAATTCTTATCCAGTGTGTAGGGTTCTTTCTTGTAGATATTTCTCACTTAGTGTGTAGGACAGTTCCTTCCAGTTTCTTCTCTTCCAGTGTGTAATGTTTTTTCTTGTAGTCATTTCTCACTCGGAGTGCAGGACATTTCCTTCCAGTATCTTCTCATCCAGAGTGTAGGGCTCTATATTCGAGGCATTTCTCACTCAAAGTGTAGGGCACTTCCAGTTTCTCATCATCGAGTGTGTAGTGCTGTTTCTTCTAGTCATTTCTCACTCAGAGTGCAGGGCACTTCCTTCCAGTTTCTTCTCTTCCAGTGTGTAGGGCTCTTTATTCTAGGCTTTTCTCACCCGGAGTGTAGGAGAGTTCCTTCCAGTTTCTTTTCATCCAGTGAGTAGGGTTCTTTCTTGTAGTCATTTCTCATTCAGAGTGTAGGGCACTTCTTTCCAGTTTCTTCTCTTCCAGTGTGTAGGGCTCTTTGCTCTAGGCTTTTCTCACCCGGAGTGTAGGACAGTTCCTTCCAGTTTCCCCTCATCCACTGTGTAGGGTTCTTTCTTGAGGTCATTTCTCTCTCAGAGTGTTGGACAATTCCAGTTTCTTCTCATCCAGTGTGTAGGGTTCTTTCTTGTAGTCATTTCTCACTCAGACTGTAGGGCACTTCCTTCCAGTTTCTTCTCTTTCAGTGTGTAGGGCTCTTTCTTCTAGGCGTTTCTCAGCCGGAGTGAAAAACAGTTCATTCCAGTTTCTTCTCATTTAGAGTGTAGGGCTATTTATTTTAGGGATTTGTCATTCAGAGTGTAGTAAACGTCTTTCCAGTTTCTTCTCATTCAGTGTGTTGGGTTTTATCTTGTAGACATTTCTCACTCAGAGTGTAGAACTGTTCCTTCCAGTTTCTTCTCATCCAGAGTGTAGGGCTCTTTCTTGTTGTCATTTCTCAGTTGGAGTGTTGGGCACTTCCAGTTTCTTCTCACCCAGTGTATATGGATCTTTCTTGTATTAATTTCTCACTCAGAGTGTAGGACACTTCCTTCCAGTATCTTCTCATCCAGAGTGTAGGGCTCTATATTCGAGGCATTTCTCACTCAAAGTGTAGGGCACTTCCAGTTTCTCATCATCGAGTGTGTAGTGCTGTTTCTTCTAGTCATTTCTCACTCAGAGTTCAGGGCACTTCCTTCCAGTTTTTTCTATTCCAATGTTTAGGGCTCTTTCTCCTAGGTATTTCTCACTCGGAGATTAAGACAGTTCCTTCTAGTTTCTTCTCATCCAGTGTGTAGGGCTCTTTATTCTAGGTACTTCTCACTCGGAGATTAGGACAGTCCCTTCCAGTTTCTTTTCATCCAGTGTGTAGGGTTCTATCTTGTAGTCATTTTTCACTAAGAGTGTAGGACACTTCCTTCCAGTTTCTTCTCATCTAATGTGTAGGGTTCTTTCTTGTAGTGATTTCTCTCTCCGAATTTAGAACACTTCCTTCCAGTTTCTTCTCATCCAGAGTGTAGGACTCTTTATTTTAGGGATTTCTCACCCAGAGTGTAGTAAACGTCTTTCCAGTTTCTTCTCATTCAGTGTGTAGGGTTCTATCTTGTAGACATTTCCCACTCAGGGTGTAGAACTGTTCCTTCCAGTTTCTTCTCATCCAGTGTGTAGGGCACTTTATTCTAGTCATTTCTCATTCAGAGTGTAAAACACTTCCTGACAGTTTCTTCTCATCCAGTGTGTAGGGTTCTTCTTTGTAGTAATTTCTCACTCAGTGTGTAGGGCACTTCCTTCCAAATTCTTCTCACCCAGTGTGTTGGGTTCTCACTTGTAGTTATTACTCACTCAGAGTGTACGAGAATTCCTTCCAGTTTCTTCTCATCCAGTGTGTAGGGTTCTTTTTTGTAGTCATTTCTCACTCAGTGTGTAGGTTACTTCTTTCCAGTTTATTCTCTTCCATTGTGTCGGGCTCTTTATTCTAGGCGTTTCTCACCCGGAGTGTAGGACAGTTCCAGTTTCTTCTGATCCAGTGTGTAGGGCCTTTATTCCAGGCATTTCTCACTCGGAGTTTAGGACAGATCCTTCCAGGTTCTTCTCATTTTGTGTCTAAGGTTCTTTCTTGTAGTCATTTCTCACTCGGTGTGTAAGACACTTCCTTCCAATTTCTTCCAATTCACTGTGTAGGGTTCTTTCTTCTAGTCATTTCTCACTTAGAGTATAGACACTTCCTTACAGTGTCTTGTCATCCAGTGTGTAGTGTTCCTTCTTGTAGTCATTTCTCACTCGGAGAGTAGGACACTTCTTTTCAGTATCTTTTCATCCAGTGTTTAAAGTTCTTTCTAGTAGTCTTTTCCACTCGGAGTGTAGAGCACTTCCAGTTTGTTTTCATCCATTGTGTAGGGTTCGTTCTTGTAGTTATTTCTCATTCAGAGTGTCGGGCACTTCCTTCCAGTTTCTTCTCATCCAGTGTGTAGAGTTCGTTCTTGTGCTGTACTAACCTTTGGATCGTTGTTAACAGTGTTGATTACAGTAATGTACTAAACAAGTGGAACCAATGGAACGAAGACAAATTGTCCATTGTGAATATGTCCACAATTTGAGGCTGAGTTGACTGACTAACAGCATTGATTCCTAGTTTCATCCTGACGACCAGATTGTTAACCTAGGTAATTATAGCATAAATAATCAGTGTAAATCAGTGCTAGCTAAAGGTCTTCAGTTCTCTCTTCCACCACATAAACTCTATGTACCTAATTAATTTGCACTTTTGAATCACAATACAGACATTAAAAGGACCTTCTTATGAAAGATAATGTAACTTTTTATCGACTCAGTAACTTTTTCATGATGAAAATAAAGAAATCTGCCTTTTTTACTTTTTATAAGTTTATGTCTTATATTCGTCCTTGGTGTTTAAGCCCTGAATAATTCTTTTAAAAGAACTATTATTAAATAAAAATGTTTATGTTACATTGTCCGTTAGTTATTCTTAACTAAAATAATTACTTGATAAAAATCGTGGTTATTCTTGACAACTCTACCACATTTAAAATCCTTATCATTGCCTATTCATTGTCATCCAACGTAAAGAAACATTCCAAAGATACCTGAGGGAACTTAGAAAGAAAAATGTCGTAGACACATGACTGATGATGAGACGACACCAGGTAAACCATCACAGTATATTAATTTGTTATTGTGAGTTATATAGATAGAATTATCCCAAATTTACTAAAATCACGAAGTAAAAGCACAGTTAATTAACAATACAGCAACATGGTATAGGCTATCTATTAAGAATTACAGCATTATATTATGTTGAAAATAAATATTTTAGTAAATCCAATACAAAGAATTACGTTATATTTTCTAATCTTACTATTATCTAAAGGACATGACGTGCATATTTGTATCTATGTGACCGAAATAATAAATACATTATGTCACTATCTATTAAATGGCACCACAAAATAAAATCTATAAAAAATTCCCACTTTGGTATCCTAAATTCAGACAATTATAAAATAACTACGATACGTTCGACAAACCTTTGTTTATCAAAGAACAAAATTTTAAAGTATTGTCATCGTAACAAAAACCCGACTTTCATTAGGACTATATCTGAAGGTTTGATTATATCTTTATTGATGTAATATACAAATATAGTTTTCAGAAAAGGAGTTAAAAACACTGTTAATTTTATATAAACGTACCACATTTAATAGATAAAAATAATGTTTGCTTAGCACAATGAAAACAGTTTTCCACTACTTTAATTACTGTGATAAATAATATTTTTTGTTTTAGATAATGGTCCCTTTTTCTTAATTTTTCAGTACGACACTATCTAAAACAGCCCAGTATTTGCTCACCCTAATTGCTAAGCCTCACAGGTTGTAGAGTAAAGTGATTGTTACCACTTGTCTGACTTTTGTTTCTTATTCCAAGAAGTTAATTCAGATTTATAGAATGATCTTATGTGAATATACAATTAAAATATTTATACAAAACTTTATACCTACAAATTGTGCTGGTCGAAATGTCCGTGGAATGTAAGGTGGTACTTTTTTGCAATAAAATTTTGTTCTTTCTTCTCAAAGTTCGGCTTTTATTTTAATGTCTGGTCTCCATAGTTACTATATGCAACTTTCAGTAATATTGTGGTTTAACTTTATTGTTGTCTTTCTTCACAGTTTGTATTGGTTTCAAGTGTAACGATACTCTTGAATCAATTGTTGTAATGAAATGACGTTAGCAAAATAGAAGGAAAATGGCATAAAAATAAAACTGATAAGTGAGAGGGTAGAAGTGGGAAACTCAGAAGATATTCAAAGTTACGTGATGAAAACGAAAATTTATCCTTCAAATCTAGCAAACAAATTGTACCTAGATTATAAATAAAGGGTTGTTTCTCGCGATTACGTGTATGACGATTTGTCGGCGTTGATTTTAGATCAATAAGTTTTAGATGTGACAAGTTTTATTTGTCGTCTGTAGATTTATTCTGTGCATACGACTTTAACCTTTTATATATATATATTTATATATACTATATGTATGTATTATATGAAATATAAAAATAGAGATAACAACAAATGTTTTATGATTAGATTAAAGTACACAAATAGTTGCTACTGAGAAACAAACATTTAAAGTTGAAGGGTTTGTTTGTTTTGGAATTTCGCACAAAGCTACTCGAGGGCTATCTGTGCTAGCCGTCCCTAATTTAGCAGTGTAAGACTAGAGGAAAGGCAGCTAGTCATCATTTACTAACAGTGATAAAAAACAAACTGTAGGATTGTGTGATACTCGTGGATTTTCAAAATATGCTTCATGGAACCCTTGAAATCAATGTATTTCTCATTTACTTTCTATGTTTTATTAAATATAACTAAAATGTAAACATTAATGAACATATAGTAATATGCATGTGTATATTATACAGTAACGTACGGTAGCCGAAATAGTATACTTTTGTAGGCCAATACGTAATTAGACCTACTGCATTTGTGTTATTGTCTAAACCAGGGGTGCCCGCACCCCTAGGGGGTGCGAGGATGCCCATGAATAATTAAAGCAAATCTATATTTTTACATAAGAGTATGCTTTATATTTTTATATTTAAGTTTCCAGGGGGGTGCGAGAAATGATTACTGATTTGAAAGGGGTGCAAACACTGAAAAAGGTTAAGAACCACTGGTCTAAACTAAGGTAAATTTAACACCGCATTGTATCATACTCAACACTTGACAAATTGAAGACAATAGGGTAATAAGTTTTACGAGTAAGTGCCCAAATAACACATTCATTCACATATGCTGCGAAATTCCACAGACGTCAAATAGATGAGCCGTAGCATTAAAACACCTGCGATCTCAGATCCTACAGTGTTTACTGAACCAGTGAAACTTTGAACCATATAATAAATATTTTCACACATTTTAATTACAATTTTATTAGCCTTGAAAATTTCGTTTGTAAGTGTTGTAGAAAGCATAAGCCGGTTATTCCAATATTCGACCTTTCACTGGGACTGAATGTGAAAATGTGATTATATCTTTAATGGTGGCCTGGCATGGCCAAACGCGTAAGGCGTGCGACTCGTAATCCGAGGGTCGCGGGTTCGCGCCAGCGTCGCGCTAAACATGCTTGCCCTCCCAGCCGTGGGGGTGTATAATGTGACGGTCAATCCCACTATTCGTTGGTACAAGAGTAGCCCAAGAGTTGGCGGTGGGTGGTGATGACTAGCTGCCTTCCCTCTAGTCTTACACTGCTAAATTAGGGACGGCTAGCACATGTGATCTAGTTAACAAATTGCACGTAGAATATAAAGGGTTGTTCCTCGCGATCACTTGTATAACGATTTGTCAGTCTACAGGGTAGCCCATAAGTTACTACCCATCCAGGAAACTGGCGTGTGATGAATTACTGCGAATCTTCAATACGATCCCTTCTCGAGGAAAGGCGATGTTTACGAACGAGTGCGCAATTTACCGTTCGAGTGGAGCATGAAATGTTTACTTCTGAGCAAAGGAGAATCCTCATTATTATGAAGAAATTGAATACAACACTCTGCATGTTATGATGTGGGCAGCACTTAATGCGCGTCATGTTATTGTACCATACTTCTTTGACGGGCCAGTAAACCATACCTCATATCTAAACATGTTACAACAATGGTTTATGCTGAAACCCTATGAACTTGGAATCAGAGAGGATGTTTGGTTTCAACAAGATGGAGCTCTGGCTTATTATGCCTTCACTGTGCGAGATTATCTTAATGACACTTTTCCAGACAAATGGACAGGTCGTGGTTCTGTAACATCCCCGGCACCCATGAAATGGTCCGCAAGAAGTCCGGACTTCACAACATGTGATAACTCTCTTTGGAGATACATAAAGGACATTGTGTCTAAACAACGTTATAATACTAATAATGAGTTGAAGGCAGCTGTTACCGCGGCATTTGGAACAATAATCCCTGCTATATTGAGGAAAATGTCTCACAGAACATGGCGTCGCATAATATTATGCAGCGAGAATGAGGGACAGCTCACAGATACACTGGATACATAAGATATGTGGTTGGGTATGGACTTACGAGCCACCCTGTAAGTAAAGATGTACAACTTGAAAACTGTCAGTAAAAGAACATTTCGATATTAATTAAGTGGAAGTAAACACAAAAGAAACAAATCTGATCCAGAATTCTTAGTACAAACAAAACAATGTAGAAGAACTTGATTTATGTTTTAAAAAATTTACTCACTATAAAGAATTATCCGGTAAAAATATGTCTTAGATTTTGTAAATAGTTGCCGACTTGGGTTCAATCAGGTCAAAAGGCCAAAAACAAGTAAGTTGATAAATATAAGTTTCACATCATAATCTTTCCATAAACGTTTTAAGTTTCTGCAATAGATACAAAATGGTAGTTATTAAAAGAATCAGTAATTAATGATCGAAATTGTTGTTTAATTAAGCCATGAACAAAGGACTCCTCTTGAAAGAATTTTTGCAAACAAATGTCAACAAGCTAATCCAGTGGAATGTTTGTGAATAAATAATTTATATCACAGCTAAACAGTTATTACAAAGATGTAGATCTTTTAACTCTTTAACAAGTGAAAATGAATACAGAACAGTAAATGCAATAAATGTTGATGGTGTAAGAACAGGTACAAGGAACTTCGCGCAAAGCTACACGAGCGCTATCTGCGCTAGCCGTCTATAATTTAGCAGTGTAACACTAGGCAGCTAGTCATTACCACCCACGGCCAACTCTTGGGCTACTCTTTTACCAACGAATATTAGGATTGACCGTAACTTTATAACGCCCCCACGGCTGAAAAGGCAAGCATATTTGGTGTGAAAGGATTCGAACCTGCGACCCTCAGATTACAAATCGAATGCCTTAACCACCGGGCCATGAATCTTAGGAAGGCCATACATTATACGAGATGGTGATCCATAAGGGTATAATTAGTTGAACGCATTGACTGTAATGTTTTTTGTTTTGTTTTTAAAGTCCCTAAGGAAGTGTTAAAGTTCAAGATTAACAGTATATTTTTGCTGTTAGTAACTTTAAACAGTTTAATAATTTTCCTATTTTGTAAATGCTCATGACGAGCAGTCTTCAGCTCTTACATCTAAAAATTAAATATTCTAAATGTACAAAGTCTAACAGGTAATAATGTTCTTAAGATCAGTCTTACTATTGTTAAACTTTGCTATTTTACTACTATTACGTTTGCACAAAGTCTTAATTGCTTTAAGGCGAAAGTAATGAACAGTTTAGGTAATGATGTAAATATGGTTATTGACATATATGTATCATACCTGTTTTTATAACCTTCTTGTACACACATATGTATTAATTAATGCAATCCTTGATCAGTAATATGAACATAATATCATTAGATGCTGTTCCAAATAGAAATCATAAAATTAACTAGTTTCCAGAGAAATCAACAGTTACTAATTTATTTATTATAGTAATACCTCAGAATGATTTTTTTTTCATAAATATAAAACTTTCGCTTATTATGCAACCATTTTCATACACTTCTGAGACTGTGCATCACATTTCCGTACAAATGTTTTCCTTACTTGCATAGAAACTACCTCTACAAAATAAAAACACTTGCACTTCTTAGAAACTAACTGTAGTAAAACAAAACAGAAACACTCGTCTTCATAGAAACTAACTGTAGTAAAACAAAACAGAAACACTCGTCTTCATAGAAACTAACTGTAGTAAAACAAAACAGAAACACTCGTCTTCATAGAAACTAACTGTAGTAAAACAAAACAGAAACACTCGTTTTCATAGAAACTAACTGTAATAAAAGAAAACAGAAACACTCGTCTATATGGAAACTAACTGTAGTAAAACAAAACAGAAACACTCGTCTTCATAGAAACTAACTTAATAAAACAAAACAGAAACACTCGTCTTCATAGAAACTAACTGTAACAAAACAAAACAGAAACACTCGTCTTCATAGAAACTAACTGTAATAAAACAAAACAGAAACACTCGTCTTCATAGAAACTAACTGTAACAAAACAAAACAGAAACACTCGTCTTCATAGAAACTAACTGTAGTAAAACAAAACAGAAACACTCGTCTTCATAGAAACTAACTGTAGTAAAACAAAACAGAAACACTCGTCTTCATAGAAACTAACTGTAGTAAAACAAAACAGAAACACTCGTCTTCATAGAAACTAACTGTAACAAAACAAAACAGAAACACTCGTCTTCATAGAAACTAACTGTAACAAAACAAAACAGAAACACTCGTCTTCATAGAAACTAACTGTAATAAAACAAAATAGAAACACCCGTCTTTATAGAAACTAACTGTAACAAAACAAAACAGAAACACTCGTCTTCATAGAAACTAACTGTAACGAAACAAAACAGAAACACTCGTCTTCATAGAAACTAACTGTAATAAAACAAAACAGAAACACTCGTCTTCATAGAAACTAACTGTAATAAAACAAAATAGAAACACTCGTCTTTATAGAAACTAACTGTAGTAAAACAAAACAGAAACATTCGTCTTTATAGAAACTAACTGTAATAAAACAAAACAGAAACACTCGTCTTCATAGAAACTAACTGAAGTAAAACTAAACAGAAACACTCGTCTTCATAGAAACTAACTGTAATAAAACAAAACAGAAACACTCGTCTTCATAGAAACTAACTGTGGTAACAGTAAACGAAAAAAATAAACACTTTCCCTCTTGTAAACTAGGTGTAGTAACGCAAACTAAGATATTGTCTTCGTAGAAACTAACTGCAGTAATATAAAACAAAATCAGTTGCCCCTTATAGAAAATAACTGTTGTAACACAGAACAAAAATAGTGAAAATTACTTTCCTTCTTAGCACACTTGCGATATGAAATTATTTATACAAAATTGAGTTTTAAAGATTTTAGTGCAAATTGTTCGGTTGTTGTTGTTTTGAATTAAGCACAAAGCTACACAGCGGGTATCGAAACCCGGTTTTTAGCGAGGTAAGTCCGCAGACATACCGCTGAGCCATTGGGCGACCAATGTTTGTTCGGAAAGTAATCTAACCATCACATTATTTAAATTGTTGAACCAGCCTCTTGAAAATAAGATTTTTATCTCTGGGACTTCAACAATTCTTTATCCTTGGTCTCAACTATGAATGGTGACTTTTGATGTTTAACATAAAATATTCTTGATGCTCAGGTATCCACGTTTTATTTCACAAAGTTTCAAAATGACTTGCACAAGTTTGACTCAACCAATCAGAAGAAAGTAAGAATAGTTATCAGGTTGTAAACAGAAACAAACAAAAACGTAGCTGTTTATTATTAGAATAATAACAAAAGATAGTGCAGGTAAAAACATATATGGAATTACTCTCAAAGCAAGTAATTATGAGGGGTATCTTTAATAGTGGGATACGGTCGTGTAGAAATGTGTTCTTTTTCTGGTTATTTATATGACAAGCTACACTTTGTCCAACAATGCAACATATATGTATATAACATTCTTAAATCATGATTGTTTAACTATTTAGTGTTTGAAACTTGTAATAGTTTGTTTGTAACTTCGTATTCATAACTCGATAACTAAGATTTATGTTTTTACATAAAGAATGCTTGACACAGCGTGCTGAAGGACAAATCAACAAATGCAGCTGTTTATGGTTATAATTAAGTATTTGACTGCTGTAGTGTTAGGTGTTGTCGTTTTGTAAAACGTAATCAACCGTAGTCCGTAGTGGTATAGAGAACGATATGTATATATGTGTGTGTATCACCACCAATTTGTGTTGAAACGTTGACAGGTCTGTAAAATTTCACACTTCTCCTCCCAGGTAAGAACTTTCACAGAAACTGTTGTGCAGAAATCGGTCATTTAATGTTGAAACTGAATAAGATGAACTTGTAAAAACTGTGAAACAATTTATTTGAAAAGTTTAAATTATTGGAAATTAATTACCAAACTTTAGTTCTTGTGTTTTTCAAAGCTAAAAGACAATAAAAAGCAATTGAAAATGTAATAAATGATTGAAAATTACGGAGTTTTAAACCACAGCAAATGTCTCAGTTTCTAAATATAGGAAAAGTCAGTTATGTATTTATCAATTTATTATTTAGCTTACAAATAGAGAAAAAAATAGCAAGCTGAAATCATTTGATAAAATATCCAGAGACTTGTTATACAGCATTATTTAAACGTTTTTATTATATATTTGTTTCGTCTGATGAGATATAATTTGACATCAGCACTCCCTAGTAAATACAGTACTAACTCTACTGTTAGTAAACTTTACAACTATAACCTTGTACGTCAAAACACGCAATTAATTACAGTGGAGCGCCGTTAAGCCGCGGTATTTGGGGGGTCAACCTGCTTAACCGCGGCTTAAACCTTTGTGACTGAAAAGCCGAAGTCGCTAACAGCTCCGCCGAGGAGCCTCATCCGGGCCATTGCGTGATCACTATAATATTAATGTATAGACTATTCAGATACAATTGACAAGCGCCGTTTTAACACAAACGACCAATGCATTGCGATGGTTCGCTTTTCCCTGTAAAATTTCGTCTTCCCGTGTTACATGCGGGCCGCCATGTCAATATGATATGCTCACTATTAATTCAGAAACTGAAGTGATTTCTATTGGGTTTGTGGCCAATATTTATACAATTCCATAAAAATATCGGATTATCGAATTAAAAATAATACTTCAATTATTGATCACTTTTTTTCATGGATTTGGTAATGATTTGGTAACAATGGCGGCCTCCATAAAGCTGACATAAAGAGCCGATAAGGTAGATTAACGGTCGATTTCTATTGTAATGTATTTTATTTATTTCCCAAATTAAAGCAAATCCTTTTTAAATATCCCCTTGAAGTTATAAAGACAAGGAGGGTGTGAGAAACTTTAAAAAGCCAGGTAGTAGATTTAATACATCAAAAATTTTGGGACAAGACTTGCTACAGCGGCTTAAGCGATTTCGCGGTTTACTGGTCCGTGGCTTAATGGTGCTCCACTGTACTTTAACAGAGAGTAAAAGACTTAGGTCATCGAAAGACTTTCCAAACAGTTTCACGTTGTGCTATACCAAACCTCTGTCACGTCTCTAATTTTGGTTGCTAGGTGACGAATTAGTGAAAAAAATTACCAGAAATTGTTTAAAAAAATAAAAACATGAAAAGTTATAAGTTCAACGTTTGTTTTGGTTGTTACACTTTGTATTTACTTCTATAACTTTTTTCAATAATATTATGAGATTCCTGATCTCAAAATCAATTTTAAAGCTTTAAAGATCCATTTTTATACAAACTAGTTAAATCCAGTTTCTAGAGTCCTTCGCAATAAGTTATCGTGTATTTGAACTGTATCTAGTTGCCTCAAACTCAGCACTGCATCTTACCTCTTATCATAATGGATATGATAGTACCTTTGAATATCTTTGCATATGTTCACTAGTATAAATCCAACTTTTCAGAATGCTCGGGCATGGCCATGTGGTTAAGGCACTCGAATCGTAATCCGAGGGTCGCGGGTTCAAATCCCCATCACACCAAACATGTTCGCTCTTTCAGGCATTATAAAGCGGCGGTCAATCCCATTATTCGCTGGTAAAAGAGTAGCCCAGGAGTTGGCGGAAGGTGGTGATTGCTATCTGCCTTCCGTCTAGTTTTACACTTCTAAATTAGAGACAGATAGCCCTCGTGAAGCTTTGCGCGAAATTCAAAATAAACAAACTTGACACATGCGTTTTCAAGTAGTTATTGCAGTAACTAGAAATTCTAAATTAGCCTAGAATTTAAGGGATGAAAGGCATCAAAACTGTATCACTACAATTATGGACTTCTATTCAATATAATTTTGTCAAAAATTACAAAATAGTATCGCAAAGTCTACTGGAATCTAGAGCAGTAGTACTAAGTATATTCACAATGAAGTACTTGAAGAGTCGAGTGATAGTTTAGACTCCTTCATGCAGCACGTTTCATTCGACGTTATAAAGGGGGGTAAACAGATAAAACGAGTTTCAAATGGTTTTACTGTATTGAAGTATCTACAAGTTCTCTAACAATTCCTGTACACCGAATCTGAAAATATCCTCTATTTTGGTTTCAATCCATTACTTACAGAATTTTATAAAATGTACTTTTAAATAAATGAATCGTTTTAATTGAAATTTGGTTACATTTTATTATGCTTAAAATGTTGACAACCACTGGCTGTAGATGTCCCTAAACCAATCGTGACGTGAGAATCGTTCTAAATTTAGTTTGGTTTGAAAAGCTACATGAGGGCCATCTGTCCCGAATTTAGCAGTGTAAGACCAGAGAGAAGGCAATTTGTCATCATTACCCACCGTCAACTTTTGGGCTACCCTTTTACTAACAAATAGTGGGAATGATCGTCACATTATAACACCCCCATGGCTGAAAGGGTGAGCATGTTTGTGTGACGGGGATTCCAACCCGTTACCCTCAAATTACAAGTCGAGCTCCCTGACCACCTGGCCATGTTGGGCTAGTTATTTGTAAATGTTAAACAAATTAAGCTAAAAGTTAATATAAGCTTACTTCGAAAAAAGTTAGAATTTGTATTTTGATGAAATTAGCTGTCTATAAATCAATTTCTTTATATACCGATATAAACCGATTATTTAAATGTTACAATGATTGGAATCGATTCAATTTCGAAATTAAATTTCTTCGTTATTTCACAAAAACACACGTGCCTTTAAAGTGTATGAAAAGTCTTTGAACTAAGAGGGTAGGACAAAGCTGGGGACAATACCTTTTATGATCTTACTCCATTTCTCATTACGTTCTTTGCCATCCAATACTGTAATAAAACGAAAAATTATTTTTTTGACCATTAAATTTATCTAGGAATATTCTGGAAGAGGTTGTTGTACACTGTTTACTGAAGATATGCCAAAGTACGCTTTATTAAACTATAACAGAAAGAGGTTTCTACATCCAGCTAGAAATTATTACTATTGACCACTTTCCTTTGCAGTTATAAAGACCGATAAGTTAAAAAGAAACAAAAAATCCAGTCATTCAGTGTTGGAAATGCAATTTACATTCGATTACGTCAAATAAGTTACATCAACCATAAACGATAACAAATATTTCTTTTTTCCGTTCATTGCTAGCCTCACACACAATGTCCGGAATTATGAAGATATGCTGATTATCCATCGAATGATATTCTTCAGTGTCTACATAACAGTGGCACACTTAACAGAACTTACCTTCCCTACCATTTGTACTATAAAGGAATTGTTGGTGGAACAAAACCAAAACACACAACCACATGATTAAACCAGGCCGTTTTATTGGTTAATTATATTTCCATTATTTTATACACCAAAACACCATCCTACATCTCTGATATGTCTGTTATGCCTACAATAATAAAAGAGCCCGTCTGTGTAAGTGACAACTATATATATAGTTATATATATTATCACTTATATATATATATATAGTTCCAAGATGTGTATATATATAGTTCCAAGATGAAAGAACTTAGAGACTTGAAAAGAATGAATATTTGCTGTAAAATTTTTATCCATACTGTAAGCGTAGCTACCAGTTACATGTTTTCATAGTAAAGGTTGTATGATTCATGTAATTGTAGATACACTAATGAAAACTGGTGTTGGTTAACAAACAGAGACACAATTCTCCAATACACACGACCGGTACCAATCGCACGATAAGTATTCGGACTTACAATACTATAGTTAGGCGTTCGAGTCCCCTCGGATCACATAACAGATAGATATAACTTTCCTCTACTAAAACATTCATACAGCCGTAAAACGTATATCAAAATCAAATTATTAAAATATCCTTTTTTCTTTTTGTAATAAGACAACATAATATTAAGATGACTAACGTTTCTGTGTCTACACTTCGTTCTCTACAAGTGTTTAGAAATATTTTAAAAATATGATACTTAACGGATTTTCTGTTTTTATCATTAGAGTAGAATTATTTAATTACAATAATAATTGTTTCATACCACTAACTTTTATATCTTTTAAAGATTTGTCAGACAGATGGATTTTGTTTGTTTACACATTAACTTGTTCAGCACAGTTAAGGTTTTGTTTGGTAGATCTAAGAAGGTGTTGTATCAATAAATCTGACATCTTTACAGGCATTTTGGGGGAACAATTTGTTTATATTTAGGTACGTATCATATGTATACATTTGTCAGAGTTTAAGTTTTTGTTTATCTGCATTTAGTTCAATATAAAAATTTTCAAAGCCATTTTGTGTTACATGTTATATCAAAATGGTTTTGGAACTTCCCCGAGTTTGTAACAGGCCATGTCAGGTTAGGCTTTTCCTAATGACCATGAAACTTGACAACAGCCCAATAGCATAATTATCATTGTAAAAGGCATGAACTTGAGGCTATAACTTTCAATTAACACCACACATTTCTGTATTCTTTCTATAATCCATCTCCTTAGTATGATAATGGTTTTAAGCAGCATTTTCAACAAACGAATCAAACAGAAATTAAAAAATGCTTTGTGCCTAGCAACATGATTCTACATTTTCGCATGGAACAATATAGGTACGTGTGTTTTAGAGATGCTTCAAGCATGCTAAGGTTAGACAGGAGATATAACTGGAAGCCTTATCTTGATAAACTCGCACACTATTGACCTAATTTCCAGACAGAGAACCTACTTGATTGTGTTGCTTACTTTACATGGACGGAATTTGCTACTCATTCTGTGTTTGTCTGTTCTTGCTTCTTATAAAACATCATGACTTGCTACAAATCTCTTTCTGGATGGTTCTGGTCTCACAAATTAATGAATATGACATGATGATTTCTGATAATGTTATTTTCAGTTGTTATAAGTATGTTCTGACAATAGTTTATCTACATTTAAATTAATTTTTGTGATTTTTTTAGTATTCTTCATATTTCAAGTTATTCATTCTAATTGTTAAGTAAGCCTTATTTTTATGTAACGTGTGTGTTAAATCTTTATTAACATTACAAAATGAAAAGTAATTTATTAAATGACGTAATATTAACAATTTTTAAAACTATTATTGAAACATCCCGACATCTCTATGCTATCGTTGAATGTGTAGGATTGTCATAACATTTCCTCAACAGTATTGCCAGTAGATATTTATACTAACTATTAATTATGATGTGATTTGTGTAATAAGATAAAACCCAAGAACTAGAGTTAGTTTACCACTTCAAGTTTAACTAACACTTTATATTTGTGAGAACTGTCACCAGGAGTTTCTGAATGAGTAGGTTTTATTCCATTGTTACTGTATAGGTATCAAAGAAAGACAATTTTGTATGCCTGTTTATCAAACACTTGGTATAAAATACACTGATTAGGTAACAAATGATTTTGAAAAATAACTTTATTAAACTTATTCAACAATACGTTTTATATTTATCAATTCAACTCACTTGTTACTTATCTTCAGCTAACACTGATTACATAAGTTTGTGTACAGGAAAAATTAGAACGGCCCGGCATGGCCTAGCGCGTAAGGCGTGCGACTTGTAATCCGAGGGTCGTGCTAAACATGCTCGCCCTCCCAGCCGTGGGGGCGTTATAATTTTACGGTCAATCCCACTATTCGTTGGTAAAAGAGTAGCCCAAGAGTTGGCGGTGGGTGGTGATGACTAGCTGCTTTCCCTCTAGTCTTACACTGCTAAATTAGGGACGGCTAGCACAGATAGCCCTCGAGTAGCTTTGTGCGAAATTCCAAAACAAAACAAACAAAAACAAAAGTTAGAAAAATGGATAGTACCATTTTATAGTGAAATTAGAACTTAATATTATAATAAATCACTGTGACTGCCTCAGAGAGAAATATATCACAGCCTTACTGTTTACTCAGGTTCACATGTTAGGTTAGGTTGGTTCAGTATCTTAATGAGAATTTATACGTGTCTTAAACAGTATGTAAAACAAAGTTAATCATATGAAACACAGTAAGTTAATTTATTAGCAGAATGTACAAAATAAAGTAATGGATAACATAACATTATTCAAGTGTCATGAAGCTGTTGTAGTAATAACTTTAGAAGTTTTCTTTCACTAAAGACTGATTGTTGGATCTAGTTGTGGTAATTCTTTGTTCAGATGATAACATATGGAGGAACAATAGATTCTTGCAGTTTTACATACTGGTATTATTATTTGTTTGTTGAATATAAACGTGTTAATTTGTTGTTCATATGATATGTATATTTTACCAAAGAGAAACAATAGATGCATACAGTTCCATATATTATAGTGCTTTCTTAATTGTTGCATCTACATGTGTCAATTCCATATTCGGACAATATATATACAATTTTAAAGAAAAGCAAAGGTGGTTCTTTATTAATGTGGTTGTATAGTTGTATACACTATTCTTCAATTATACATGTAGTAAAATCCCAAACCTAACAGTGAAACAGTTACTTAAAAGCTCTGCACAACCACAATGCTCTATATTACCTTACCTTCAGATGCTGATATTAAATCTAATATGGCTTCCTCTCTTGTAATTCTGTAACCAGTTTGTATATAAAAGTAACTTGAAGAATTTTTGAAATCTTCTCCCTTATTCTCAGACTCAAAATTTTTCCAATCAATATCCCTGAAATTAAAATTTCCCATAATACATTTCTCTCAGCTACCAATCTAATCTCATTATGCAGTTTTTCATTGATTTTCAACTTTTGACCTCGTGATCTATAAGAAATCCTATTAACACTAACCCAAACTGACTCAACCTTACTGCTATTTTTCTTCAACGTGCTCTGACTCCGTAGGATGAAGTTCACTCCTCACATTTAAAGCTATTCCTTCCTCTTTTCAGTACTCTATCTCTTGTAAATAGTTTGTAGCCTGGTATTTCAAAAAATTCTCTCATAAAAATTGCTGATATCCAACTATATATGTCTCAGTGATACCCATACCATCAAAGTGGCTCAATCATGCTATGGGGTTCCTTCAGCTCTTCTGGTGTAGGCAGCCTTCACCACGTCAATGGAATCATGAAAAGAAAAAAAGAGTATGTTCATATATTGGGCACTTATATCAAAAATGATTCTCAGAACTTGCAGCTTGGGCATCGTCGGATCTTCCAGCACGATAATGACCCTAAGCACATATTGAAATATGTGCAATCCTGGTTGCAGAGGAACCATATAAGCATTCTGGAGTGACCATCACAGTCACCCAATCTCAACCCAATTGAAAATGTTTGACATGAGTTGAAGACCAGGGTTCATCAGCATCATCCAAAAACTTGCAAGAGTTGGAGGCCTTCTGTAAAGAAGAGTGGAAGAAAATACCAGTCGAGTACTGTCAAACGATCATGGAGGGTTATGAGGAGAGATTGCGCCAAGTAATTCACCCGAAAGGCTACACAACTGACCATTAAAGTAGATGTACGAACACTTTCTGCCCCTCCTATGTTTGGTTATTTGTTTATAAACAGTTTAATTGTCATTCAATTTACATAAAAATTTATGTAGATGTGTGTTAGTATAATATTTATAATGTACTATACTTTCGTTATCCTAACCATGACACTTTTTACGTTATGAGGAAAAACTACTCACAACGCAGGGGTACGAGCACTTTGTCGTAACTGTATGTAGCCAATCAATTTCATATACTGAAAATGTTTTTGTTTGGAGGTGAATATTTTTTTCTACATTTATTTTGCTTAAGTAATAAAAGTATAACTTGTGGAATATTTAAAATCAAAAACTTTTCATCTAATACTCAGAAAATAAATATTGAACATTCCAGATCACAAACATATTAATAAAGCTTTTCACTTAACTATAATTTAATTGCTTAGAAGAACTGTTTAATGCACAGTTATAAAGTCATGTTTGTACATTCAGCTGCCCCCTCCAAAAAAGTGACAAAGCTATTTATTATAGCACAGATAGCCCATTGTGTAGATTTGTTGTTAACTACAAAATAATTGAAATAAATTTACTCAATGTTTTCCAAACATTCAATAATGAGATGTTATTTTGATGCTGTTCACATAACATTATCTTTCTTGATATAAAACGTAATGTCATGTAACCTACAGTTCATGCATTAACAGCAATAGAAACATTTCTATGACTGATCATGTTAAATGCTATTTTAAAATTGGAAGTAAAAATGATCAGTATCATAAGTTATTCCAAGATATGGCTTTTGCTAAATTAATTTTTTCAGAAATGTAAAATACTACTCACCTGCTTAAGCAATTTAATCATAAAAACCAGTTTATTGACTGTTTTAGCTCATTTAAGTTTTGGTGTTACTTTGTGACTGCTGTGAAAATAAGTTATGACAGTGAGTTTGCATCTGTTATCTCATATATTCAATAAAGCTCAGTATTTTCAGAAAGTAAAATTTGTATTTGTAACGTGAAATAAATATATTTACAAAAATAATCAAAGGTTAGTGAAAAACTTACCTTGAAATGTTAAAAATTACAAATAACATTACTTGTATCACACAACCAGTGGCCCTTATATGGCTTCACATCCCCATAGTGACAGAATAAAATATCCTTTGAAACAAATCTGTAGATGATAAAAGATATTATATCCTACAGTCATTGTAATATTCATTTTGATAACAATGATTCTTGACACTAGTTTCTCTTATTGTGTTTAGTTTCTCCACAGTTTTGCTGAGAGTCTATCCAGATAACAATGATTCTTGACACTAGTTTCTCTTATTGTGTTTAGTTTCTTCACAGTTTTGCTGAGAGTCTATCCAGATAACAATGATTCTTGACACTAGTTTCTCTTATTGTGTTTAGTTTCTCCAGTTTTCCTGAGAGTCTATCCAGATAACAATGATTCTTGACACTACTTTCTCTTATTGTGTTTAGTTTCTCCACAGTTTTGCTGAGAGTCTATCCAGATAACAATGATTCTTGACACTACTTTCTCTTATTGTGTTTAGTTTCTCCACAGTTTTGCTGAGAGTCTATCCAGATAACAATGATTCTTAACACTAGTATTGAAGGAAGGGAACATATACATTGAGACCTTTCTAAAGTTCAGTGGATAAGATGCTCTGTGGGATAAATAGGGAAAAAGGTTTGGATTAAACCATTCAGTGGAATGGGTGGAAAATATAACTGACATAATTGGAGATATAATAAAGAGGTTAGCAGTGAAACAGTTTTTAACGTGCACATAGAAGGTAATGTTGTAGAGAAAGGAAGATTAGTGGAACTAACTGATATGAAAAGGGGTTGAAACAGGTATTGAAAGTAAAGGGTGATAACATGATTGTGTTTGGAATACTGCTGAGAACTAATGATGTGGCTGAAAATGTAAGTAGGTCACTTGGGCTGAATGCAAGGTCAATATGTAAGAATGAACAGATTGACTGATTTTGACTTGTGGGATCAGTTTAATGGGAGAAAGGAGCTTTTTGGAATGGGCAGTTTACATTTAAAAAGCATAAGGACTGGTTTGTTTGCAAGTGGTATTAACACAGCTGAAAAGAAAGATTTAAACTAGGGTTAGACAGCCCAAGATAAACTAAATGTAAGATGTAGAGGAAAGTTAAGTATAGAAACAAAGTATAATAATAGCTCTAAGTGTAGGCTTAATTGTCACTATTATAATGCTACAAGTATAAGAAATAAACAGGCAACGTTAGAACATTAATAGGAATTTAATATAATAGGAATAACTGAAAGTAAATTAAATGTAGATAGTGTTGGCGACAGAAATTTCTATGAAGTTATAAGTTATTTAATAATCCCATTGAGATGCTGTGGGGTGACTTGAAACGGGCTGTACATGCAAGAAACACCTCAAATATCACAGCTGACAGAATTCTGCATTGAGAAGTGGGGCAAATTTTCTTCCAACCGATGTCAGAGACTGGTAGATCGCTACAAGAAGTGTCTCATTGCAGTTATTTCAGCCAAAGGGGGTAATACTAGCTATTAGGGGGTAAGGTGTCCTAACTTTTTCCTCAGTTAGAATATGCATTTATTTTAGAATTACATTTACAGAAGATCTTGAAAAGTCTTTTCTTCAGTTTTAATTGTTTAGTTATATTCCTATAATCTCTCAGTATTGTTAAAATTGAGATTATATATCTATATATATAAAATGTTACAAATATACACAGGCTTTCATAGGGTGTCCTAACTTTTTCACATGACTGTAACTGTTTGTTGTAAAAGGTTCTCACCAGGTGTTAATGCTGGAAGAGAAGTTTGACGTTTATTTCTCTAAATATTATTTTGTTTCTTTGTTTAGAAATTCTCACAAAGTTACAAAAGGGATATCGATGTATTACTACCCATAATGTTGAAGCTATAGACTCTGGTTTACTTGTTTTCATTGTTACTCCTGTAATGTATCGATGGTCCTAAGGTGTTACAAGCATTTTTGTAACAACTTCAGTGAACAAACGCACATTTCCGTTTTATGTACCTTGAATATATTTTCTTATAAACAGCAACACAAATAAAACTTTTTTATACTAAAGCTAAACATAAAATCACGTTTTTTACAGATCAAACCTGGTAATAACACAATGTGTGATTCCCAGTTAACTACATTAACTTACGTTTTTTCATGAATAACAGTAAAAAGTCAAATATAGAATATTGGCTTATTGTTGGACTTCTTAGTTCTAAACAATAGCTTGTCTCTGCTCTGTTGCTTTATAAAAGTGACAGTTAATTACTTTATTTGGCCAAATGTTCAAACAAATATTTGGTAACGACGGAAAATTTTGGTTAACTGCTCTCACTCTGATCAAGTCTAAAATAGAAGCAAACCCTACCCGAGTCTTAACTGGTCTCTCACTTGGCTATTTAACTATATGTAACGAGGGGTCCGTTTTTTAAATTTGTAGATTTTCTTCTGAGGTATATTTTGTCAGATATACATCATATTTTTTAAACTTACACAATCTCTTACTTATTTAAATCTCGATCATAAATGAACTAAAATTCTAATCAGTGATGACGAGAAACCCACTTGTTGAGAAATATATATGCAAAAACGGCTCGTTTGGGCTGAGAAAACACTTTACATAGAAGAGCGAACAAGGTGAAGAAGGTCGAAACGTTGTTCGCTCTTCTATGTAAAGTGTTTTCTCAGCCCAAACGAACTAAAATTCTGTTTTTGTATTTTCATCCGAACTACTACGTTGGCGCCATCTCTTGCTTAAAATGATTCTATATATGACATTTCATGAGTAAAAACATATTTTAGTCTTGAAAAGAAATTCTTGTAATTTTAGATCAACGTTAAACCGAAATTCAATACTAAATGATGCCATTTACTATAAACAGTTTTATAATACTCTTGACTAACTATGACGTTGAAATTTCTTTTCTATGTGGTTTTTCGCTAGTTTGTACAATAAAAAAATTTATCACACATTTGCACACACACGAGAATAAGTTATACCGAGATGCACACCTTCAGTGTGGGTGCAACAACACGGGTGTCTCGGTTCTTTTTGTCTTGGTGCTATGGTAGTTACTCTTCTTTACTTTGTAGTTTTTCACTATATTTCTTATTAAAAAGATCCGCACACACGTGAATAAGTAATAATACCCTCATGATCCATTTAGTATGTGTGCAAAATTTTAAGTTTCTAGGTTCTTTTCTCTTGTAGTTATGGGGGGTCACACGCAATCCCAAAGCCTCGGCCTTTTATTATTGTTGATCAGTTTGTTGTTACATGACAAGACTTTAAAATATGTTTTACACGGATTAAACGTATGATTATTTAATTCATTAAAATCGATAAATATACAACATTCCTACATATATTCGGTAAAGTAAGATAGTAAATGAAAATATGTATGTTAATACAGGGTCTTTTACGTTAAGCGTTTCGACGACATATCTAATTGGACTTGAAAAGTCCTGAAACATAATTAGAGGCACTTAGGCCCAAACTTGCCAAATTTTCTTGGAATAAAAGCCAAAAATAGTGAGATTGATGATTGTTTTGGAATTTCGCACAAAGCTATTCGAGGGCTATGTGTGCTAGCCGTCCCTAATTTAGCAGTGTAAGACTAGAGGGAAGGCAGCTAGTCATCACCACCCACCGCCAACTCTTGGGCTACTCTTTTACCAACGAATAGTGGGATTGACCGTCACATTATACGCCCCCACGGCTGGGAGGACGAGCATGTTTAGCGCGACGCGGGCGCGAACCCGCGACCCTCGGAGTACGAGTCGCACGCCTTACGCGCTTGGCCATGCCAGGCCATTTCACAATGCCCTCAGATACGAGATTGATGAACTGATAACGTAAGATAGAACCATAGAGTACTTTTTTTAGTTTTTCTGTTACTCATTATTAATAATTGTACTTTTTATCGGAAACTTTAGCAATTGTTCACCAAGAATCTATTGCATAATATATATAAATTAAGGATATCATTACATGTTACATATTCTTCCAAAAGTTAGCGTACTGTGGGAAGGTATAAATGATTTATTTTGTTTTTCAATTTCCTACAATGATACAGTTGTTGATTTACTCTTTTAGCAATTAATAGTAAGCTTGACCATCACATTATAGTGCCCCCACCGATGAAAGGGCCAACATTTTGGTGTGACAAGGATTCGACCCCATAACCCTCCGATTACAAGTCAAGTGCCTTAACTATTTGGTTATGCCGGGCCGTCGTATAAGTGGAACTGCTTAACCTAACGAATATTATTATATATTCTATTTATCAGACAGTGAAGATGGAGTATACATTTTTCAAATAATAAAATAATTTTTATACCCTCAACCAATTCTCCTAAAATTATTCTAACTTTTCTATTCTGACCATTTCGACAGCAATACCACAACAGCACAGCTTCAACGACAATGGTCAATATGCAGTTTCTTTTTTACCATTTTCTACTCCATTTCTTCGCTTTCAATTCTTCTGCTTTTGCTTCTCAGTATTTGCCCTTTTCCATGGCCTGGCATGGCCAAGCGCTTAAGGCGTGCGACTCGTAATCCGAGGGTCACGGGTTCGCGCCAAACATGCTCGCCCTCCCAGCCGTGGGTGCGTTATAATGTGACAGTCAATCCCACTATTCGTTGGTAAAAGAGTAGCCCAAGAGTTGGCGGTGGGTGGTGATGACTAGCTGCCTTCCCTCTAGTCTTACACTGCTAAATTAGGGACGGCTAGCACAGATAGCCCTCGAGTAGCTTTGTGCGAAATTCCAAAACAAACAAACAAACAAAGCCCTTTTCCATTTTTATCAAACTAACAAGTTTTCCCAAATTTTTAAAGTATAAAGATTATTTCCATACCTTTTGCACACTTATTAAGAAGAATACTGCTCACTGATTGTGAACCTAAAGGATTTTGTTACTTATTGTAAGTTGTCTTTATTCTCTGCACCTTTGTGGTGTTAATACAACATTTCTAGTTCAGCATGTAATTTACCTATTTTGTATTCATGTGTATTAAAACGTTTCAAGTCAACCATTGACACAGCAGTGTGCCTGCAGAATTAATACTCAAGAAACCTGGTTTCCAAACGTATAGTTGGCATTTACAGCTAGATGGGTAGTTATGTGCTTAACAACAAATAAACAAAAGTTTGAGTTTTGTTACCATCATGTTCGTGCATAAGCCAAGAGAGATGTTAATCTCTCTTTACTTGCTTTTACTCCATCTATACTTACTTTATTTTTTAACTCTTTGAGAAGCCCTTAATGGACTAAACGATGACACTTTTTTTTTTTTTTTGCCCCAAGAGCTTTCCATGGTTTACTTTCAACGTTCAATGCTTTCTAGGTGTATATTATGGTATTATTTTAAACACTCACTACACTTTCCTTGCACCTTTGATTGATTAAGGTTGTTTTGCTAATGATAAAGACTGACACTTTTTAATGTCTTTTGTTGTACTTGTTTCCTTCACATTTTGAATTTTTTTCTATTGAACATTATCTTCATTCACATAGAAAACTCACTCAAACTTATATTTCATCACGTAAACTTGGTAAGATAATACTGTGGTCCAATACGCCCAGACACCTTTTTCAATTGTTTTTAGGCCTTTTAAGGATTTTAAGGAATTACGGAGTTTACATATTTATTTAGGGCGATAGTGTGAGATTCACTAAGTTGAAAGTTCACAAATTGGTTTATATTATTCTTTACAATTTCTGGATTTTTTTTTTTTTTTACTGACAGCAAAGATTTTCTAGCTCTCTGTCTAGCCTCCAGTTGATAGTTAAGCTTTTATAGTTGGCGCTTTTTTGTATTGACGAAAGTTGTAATTTTGAGAGGTAGTTAAACTTGTAAGTTTGCTGCTAGGATTCAGTTCATTTACAGCTTGTTTTAAACGTTTTATTTGGGGTTTTTCTATGATATATTTCAGTTATTGGTTGGGCTGAAGGTTTACCTTTATTTTTAAGAAGAATGGTGTTAGTGTTTCTCATTTACAAGTTTTTTAGAAACATTATACTTAATATAATATTTTTTTAATTTCATCAATTTCTTTGTAATAAATCTTTTTCTCCTATTTCGCCATAACAGTCAGATTCTTTCAGTAAGGCTTAGGTCGATTTATGGTAACATTAGGGTTAGATGGCTTTTTAAGATACGTGATACGGAAATTAAGTTAAAACTTTGATTTGGAAATATCATATGATCAGAGATCTCTCTGACGAAATTTTAATTTTATTTCAACACTCACTGTAATATATCAACTGTTAGGCCTTCCACAACCATTAACTTTCCATTCAATTCCCTTTTATAATTTCCCACATGCTATGTCTGATGTCTGTATACTTTTCCCACTCATTCCACACTATTTATCTTTTTTACTTAATCGTGTGCGCGTTATATTCTAGACATCAAGAAATTTCATGCGAAAATCGATTATCTCAATATCAGTGAATTACAAACACAACGTACGACTATAATACAGTTACGTAATTAAACTTGTTATAACATTTACTTCAAATTAATTGCTTGTAAATATCACGTTACGAAGAAAACTAAACAATCATAAAATATTTACTCTCGAAATAAATTAACAACATACGCACTTAACATCCTTTTATATCATAACATGAGGATTGATGTCAAACGAATTCTCAAATCCGTCCAGTTGTTCTCGAAAACAGATTAATAAACGAACATGCTGCAAGAAGGCATGTTTTCAAAATTATCATCTTATCTATAGATAACATGAAATTTAATTATTTTACAAAAAAAATAACCACTTGGGTGTCCCAAATGGAACTCGACTTTGGAAGCGCTGAAGAATGCAATTTATAGTCACACAATTATGCTAAAAAGCCATAATTTGCCCCTCTATAATGATTATAAATGAAGCATTTAATAAAATATTACGACTAATTTTACTTGTAGTATCTATACCATATAAAATATTATTATGGATAATATTTTATTTTAAGTTTGTTTGTTTGTTTTTGTTTTTTGAAATTCGCGCACAACTACTCGAGGGCTTTCTGCGCTAGTAGTCCGTAATTTTGCAGTGTAAGACTAGGGGGAAGGCAGCTAGTCATCACCACCCACCGCCAACTCTTGGGCTACTCTTTTACCAACGAATAGTGGGATTGGTCGTCACTTTATAACGCCCCCACGGTTGATAGGGCAAGCATGTTTGGTGCAACGGGGATTACGAGTCGCACGCCTTAATCCACCTGGCAATGCCGGGCCCTTTATTATAAGTAAGCTAACTTCTATTTTTTAAATATATTATATGATAAATATGCAACCTAAAAATATAAAAAATGCGTAGTAATTAAGAACATCCTTCTTACCTTAAAAATATCTGGATAAGTTGGTTCTGCTGTATTGTTTGACTAATAAAAAACACATTTTAAATACTGACTATAAGTGGTGATCTTCAGTGTCTTGACATTACTAAATATATCAGGTATGAAATCAAGAGGGCGAACCTTGTCGTTTGTATTTGTAACATATATGTGTGCATATATATGTACTTGAAATAAAAGTTGAATATTATTTTGTTCATTTTCTAAAATTATACATTTTTAAAAATAAATGTTTAGCCTAATCCACCATTCGACTTGCTGCCTACCACCGATTTATATCCACCGTTTCTTGTGATAAAAATGACAATTAACATCATACTACATGCAGTCCAACACTACAAGAACCATAGTCCTGTTTTTCCTTTTCGATTTCCCTCTTCGTCAGGGTTACAGATGAGGGACGGAATTTCCTAAAACTGATATAACTCAGTGACAAGTGATGAACTGAAATATATGTTGGAATTCATATATATTTTAAGTATAGTATAAAGTTTGTCTGCTGAACAGTTAAGAAAAAATTAACAGTAGTGCTTTTCTTCAAACTCTCCATAAATATAGATTCATTGTGGTGAGCAACTCAGAAAACAAAATACACCACGTTGTGTCGCCCTCTCCCCCCAGTGACTCAGCGTTATTTCTCTGGACTTGCAACGTTAGAATCCGGGTTTCGATACCCGTGGTGGGCAGAGCGCAGTTAAGACATCGTGTAGTTTACTTGTTGTTGTTGTTGTTATTATTTAACTTGCTAATACTAGGAATATATAATTCCAATACCCTAAATTCATGTCCATGAAATAACATGAATAGAAAGACTAGGGTAAAGGATATTTCTCAGCTTGTAGGATTTTGATGTACGGGTTATGTCGTTTTGAAGTAGCAAGTAATTTTATGAAGTTAAAGCGATTATTGCACAATATATTTTTCTTATATAGCAACAGAAATAGATGAAGTAAAAATAAAAACCAGTACTTACTGCAACATTTATTCGATGTAAAGATTGCAATTTCTAAATAAATATGCATTGATTGTGTAGAAACAAGTTACTGAATAACAAGATAAACATCTATGTAAATCCGTGCAGTTTGAAAATGACTTAAAAACTTAGTTTAAAGATAAACATAAAACTATTTGTGAATGTGATGCTATATGTTATACTCAATTCAGAAAATTTTCAAACTGTGTAAAACACTCACTTTCACCTTTAAATTCACATTTGATTTGATACTGAAATTTCACCAGGTACATTGAAAGTCAGTTATAATGTTTTGTGTATCATAATTATTATCAGAAAGCAGCTGTTGTTTTAATTACTCAGAATACGTTTCAGAATTCTTTGTTTGTTTGTTTTTGAATTTCGCACAAAGCTACTCGAGGGCTATCTGTGCTAGCCGTCCCTAATTTAGCAGTGTAAGACTAGAGGGAAGGCAGCTAGTCATCACCACCCACTGCCAACCTTTGGGCTACTCTTTTACCAACGACTAGTGGGATTGACCGTAACATTATAACGCCCCTACGGCTAAAAGGACGAGCATGTTTGGCGCGACCGGAATGTGAACCCGCGACCCTCAGATTACGAGTCGCACGCCTTAACACGCTTGGCCATGCCGGGCCACGTTTCAGGAAGCAGCTGTTGTTTTACTTACTCAGAATACGTTTCCTTTAATATTTGAAATTTGAAAACTTGAAACTTCAGTTTACTCTACTTAGTTTACAGTAATAAGTTTGTTATTTAAATTATATTCTATTATCATGTTTTGACTACAACTAATGGGAGCAGGTACACGATAAAATTATGAAAATTGTGTTCAATAATTATGTATTTATATCAAATGTAAATATACTTTTCAAAAAAAGAAACGCAAAAGGCAAAATATGAGACAAATTGTTAACAAGTTTATTCCGGGTAGTTCTGTATGACATGTGTGAAACTTTGCACATTCACTGCTGAACATCCAAAGTCTGCAAAGGCGAAGTCCACGTTCACTAGTTGAAGTTTAACGTCACTCAACGTCAATAACGAGTATGCCCCCCGTGAGCATCAATAACTGCTTGGCATCTCCTGCCCATGGAAGCGATGAGATGACGAATCACATCCTGTGACTGTCCACTCAGCCTGCAAAGCTACTGCAAGCTGAGGTATATTCTGCAGTTGAGGTTGTCGCCGTCGCAGAAGTCGGTCCAACTCGTCCCAAAGATGTTTGATGGGGTTTTAATCTGGTGATCTGGAGGGCCAGGAAAGAACGTTGATGTTGTGGTGTCTCAAGAAGACAGTGGTGAGTCGGGCTGTGTGAGGACGGGCATTGTCATGTTGAAAAACGTCGTTGACGTTCACCATGATGGGTTGCACATGGGGCCTAAGAATCTCGTCGACGTATCGTTGAGCCGTAAGATTCCCTCGAATGTGCAAAAGGTCTGTTCTGGCATTGTAGGCGATGGCAGCCCAGATCATGACGCTGCCACCACCAAATCTGTCAACTTCCTGCACACAGTTTGCTGCAAAACGTTCACCTCAGCGACGGTAAACACGGGTCCTTCCATCCTGCCTACGAAGCATAAAACGTGATTCATCGCTGAACCAAACATGCCTCCATCGTCGATGAGGCCATACCCGATGTGCCCGAGTCCAATGCAGCCGTGCTTGACGATGTTGCTTGGTGAGGATGACGCCTCTGACTGGACGTCTAGGTCGGGTTCCTGCATCTCGTAGACGGTTGTGTACGGTCTGATCGGAAATCCTACGCAGCCCTGGTATGGTTGAGGCAGTAGACGTCGCAGTGGTGGTCCTATCCCGAAGATGACGTAACCGGATGTAGCGATTTTGTGCGGGCGTGGTCACACGAGGTCTGACAGATCGTGGACGGTCACGAGTTGATCCATGTTGTTGGTGACGATTCCATAGCCTTGTGATGGTGCTTGGGTGGACATTCACAGCTCTGGCAACATCTGATCGAGATTCGCCTGCTTCCAAGCGACCAATGGCGTTGTTGCGTTGTGCTTCAGTCAGTCTTGGCGTAACTGTATTGCGTGTCGGTGGCTTAACACTGAGCTACGGAAACCGAGAACCCGTCACTTTTATAGGGATTTTGCACATGTTGCACTTGCAGAACATGCAGATCTCTCAAACAAATTTATTGGACACGCATGCGTTTTGGCGAAAAATCCGATGTTTTCCTCCGTTTTCAAAGTGCACATCTTTTATTGTCATTTTGGTCTGACAATCAGTGCCTTAACACGTGTAACATCACATACTCTGAGCTTGTAACGTTATTACATATATTTCTCTTTAAAATAAAATAAAAATATCCCTTTTGAGTTTCTTTTTTTGAAGAGTATATATTACAAACGACAGTATTCTCAAAATTCATGCTCTCTCATCACTATACTTCTATCTCCTTTTTTTGTAGAACTAAAAATTGTATTAATAGAACCAATGTGTTTAAAGAAAAGTAGTAATCAAACAACGAATATCCTTGAAAACAAAACGAACAGTTGATGAAATCACTAAGAATTGTTATGTGATAAATATCTCAAAGTCCCAGAATCTAAAACCTTGGGAAAACATGTATATCCAAACTGGAAAACAAACATGACAAATAACATATACACATTTTTCCCAAGTGCATGAATCATCCAAGTGACCAAAAAAAATATCCCTTGATTTCCCACTAAAACACATCACTAGTTTTATTAACATAGGTCATGCTACAGTAATTTATTGTAAAATAAAAACATTTGATGACTGTGGTGACTCAGACTGTCCCATGAATAAACAAAAGGAAATTTATCAGATCCCTAAAACACTTTGAAAAACTATGTAGCAGCTGTTGGAGTAGAGAATCACACTTCTTCCTTTTATTTCCAGATCGCTCCATCTGTTTCTATCTTGAGGCCTTAAAACCATTCTAAATTTAAATCCTAGAAAGCATTTATTATACAATACAAATGAATAATGTAAGAAACCGTGCAGAATAAAGCTACTATAAAATATCATAAAATAAACGAAACATAAACAACTTTGAAAGTTAATCAAGGATTTGTTAAAGTTAAACCGTGTGAATGAAAATTACAAGCAATACCCTTTAATAAAGATCAAAGATAATACAACAAAATTAAAATATAAAGAAAAAAAGCTTTTGCACAAAAAAATACTTTTTACCAATGAATTGATCGTACTGAAAATGGAACAACATGAAAGCAAATCGTTAATGTCAAGTAACATCTAAATATTCAACAAATGAAACCCTGTAAATACGTCACTTGCAAAATATATAAAATGAAAATAAGAGACAAAACAAACCATTCATAAACAATAAGACGAAAGGTATATACTCGTATATATATATGCACGATATGCTACTGTGAAGCATGAACATACTTACATAAGATGAATTAACTCAAAAGAAAACGAAATAAATGCATTCAGTGTACAATACACACACATACATATACATATAATAAAATTCCCTGTTGAAAGAGGATGACGTAGACAATGTGTCCCTTCACCTGTGGATGTTCCAGCAACAGGAATTTCCTGGTTAGGTTTTCGAACCAATTGACAGGCGTGATAAGTTTTAGAAAACTGAGAAAATATTTCCTAATTTTTGACCAAAGGAATGCCTCATAATTTTGTCACATCTTGTTGATACCTAGATGAGTTTGGAGGACTTCTAACGTTGCTTCTACTTTTAAAGGGGTTAATAAATATTGCCTTGGAATTTTTAGGCCAGTCTGCCTGAAAAATATTTTCACACTGTAGTAATTTTTATTGTAAGAAACAGCAATAGTGTTTGTTGTATCCCAGCCACCCTGATGAGCTGAGGATTGAGCAAAATATGGATGGAATACTATTATTACACATTTTGCTGATTCTGGAAAGTCCTTTATCCATTAGATTAAAAACAGTCGTGTTAAAAAGTATAAAAGGACCGTAACTAATGTATTTTTATAAGTGTTAGTGATTATGATCGTTCCTTGTTTTCAGTAATTTATTGAGTCATTATGTAGATAGCGAAATGTTAATAAAGATTTAAGATTTGTCATTTAAGAGCAGGTCAGTAATTTGAACTAAATAAGTATGTTCACACCTTTAAAGTTTCTCATCCTAAATTATAGGAATAATATGTGAATTTCACACCTTGAAGTTTTCAAGCTACGGTGGGAAGATACACCTTATATTCAGTTTACATTTTACAGTACTGGATAAAGTATGATTTCACACCTCAAGATGTGATATTACATTACTAAAGATGCTGCTTTATAGACAAGTGGTTCACTGCTCTATTATTCTGAAGTTACAATTTTATCACTAAGAATTTAGGTATTTATGTTACTGATTTACTGGTATTCGCTTGTTGTTCCTTGAATAAACTAAGCGTTAAAAATGTTAAATGTTAATATGATATTTCTTTGAATGGGTATATTCAGTTTAAGGTATGACAAACTTATCCACGATAAAGGACACTACTTTATTCGACAAGTACGGAAAAATGCGCTTCTAGATAAGGTTTACAATATGATATTCTAGTTGTTTTCATTCGGCGAAGCGCATTTTGCTGTATTTGAAAAAATAACATTTCAGATCGATATTTTTTCTATATACATTTTTGTGATGAAACATGTAATGAATAAATTAAAAGAACTATTGATTGAAAGTTTATTTAGTTCAGAGCAAAGTAACATTGGACTGTGTGGTGTGTCAAGCGCGGGAAATCAAACCTCAGATGTTAGTGTTGTAAGTCCACAAACTTATTGCTGTCCCATTATCGGACTTGATTTTTTTGTATTATTTCTTAAAACTTGTCTTTCTTTCTCTAACATTTACGTTTTATTTTCAATATCTAATTAAAGATCTTTGTTCACATTTTCTTTTATTTTAATTTTACAAAGATTTAATTATGTGCTTCTTGATACATCCCTTCAGATATGAGTTAAGCTATTAAACTACTTCTTGATACATCCCTTCAGATATGAGTTAAGCTATTAAACTGCTTCTTGATACATCCCTTCAGATATGAGTTAAGCTATTAAACTGCTACTTGATACATCCCTTCAGATATGAGTTAAGCTATTAAACAGATATGAGTTGCTATTAAACTACTTCTTGATACATCCCTTCAGATATGAGTTAAGCTATTAAACTACTTCTTGATACATCCCTTCAGATATGAGTTAAGCTATTAAACTACTTCTTGATACATCCCTTCAGATATGAGTTAAGCTATTAAACTACTTCTTGATACATCCCTTCAGATATGAGTTAAGCTATTAAACTACTTCTTGATACATCCCTTCAGATATGAGTTAAGCTATTAAACTGCTTCTTGATACATCCCTTCAGATATGAGTTAAGCTATTAAACTGCTTCTTGATACATCCCTTCAGATATGAGTTAAGCTATTAAACTACTTCTTGATACATCCCTTCAGATATGAGTTAAGCTATTAAACTACTTCTTGATACATCCCTTCAGATATGAGTTAAGCCATTAAACTACTTCTTGATACATCCCTTCGGATATGAGTTAAGCTATTAAACTACTTCTTGATACATCCCTTCAGATATGAGTTAAGCTATTAAACTACTTCTTGATACATCCCTTCAGATATGAGTTAAGCTATTAAACTGCTTCTTGATACATCCCTTCAGATATGAGTTAAGCTATTAAACTACTTCTTGATACATCCCTTCAGATATGAGTTAAGCTATTAAACTACTTCTTGATACATCCCTTCAGATATGAGTTAAGCTATTAAACTGCTACTTGATACATCCCTTCAGATATGAGTTGAGCTATTAAACTACTTCTTGATACATCTTTTCAGATATGAGTTAAGCTATTAAACTGCTTCTTGATACATCTTTTCAGATATGAGTTAAGCTATTAAACTGCTACTTGATACATCCCTTCAGATATGAGTTAAGCTTTTAAACTACTTCTTGGTACATCCCTTTAGATATGAGTTGAGCTATTAAATGATGTAAGTAAAGGTAGG
The DNA here is from genome assembly GCF_004210375.1 of Tachypleus tridentatus. Lineage (NCBI taxonomy): Eukaryota > Metazoa > Arthropoda > Merostomata > Xiphosura > Limulidae > Tachypleus > Tachypleus tridentatus. Next base: position 113,457,004 of record NC_134837.1, read on the forward strand.
AAAGAGAAGGTGATTAATACAAACGAGGGTTAAAGGTATTTAAAGAAGGAATCCACAACTTATCTTGTCAGGAATATTACCCAGAATTAACTGTGGTTATGATATTATACGTAATTCACTAGGGCGAAATGATAGACTTATACTGATATGTAAAAATGAACACATTGACTGGTTGGACTTGAAGGATCAATTCAGTGTAAAATAGCTCTTTGGAATGGATGGATTACATTTAAATAGGATATGGACTGGCATGTCTGCTAAGACTATTAGCTTATATGTAAGGGAAAAACTAGACCATGAAGATAGCCATGATAAACTAAATGAAAAAAACCAAAAAGAATAAGTCTCTGAGAAAACTTCAACATAAAAAATTGATATATAACTTACAAGGATAGGCTTAATTGTAGTATTGTAATGCTAGAAGTATAATAAATAGAACTGATAACTTTAGAGTGCTGTTAGGAACATAAAATTTTGATATAAAAGGAATAACTGAACATATGTTTAAATGTAGATGATTTTGATAACAAAAATTTCGTTGAAGTACAGGGTTACAGGCTATTTAATATACTGAAACAAGTGCGGGTATTAAAATAAACGTACAACGATGAATCTGTTACACCTTCCTCCTTAGATATTTAAAAATTGGCGTTAGACAGTTTTAACCTAATATACATGGATATATATATATTTATGTCAAATACAATACATTGTGAAAGAATTGTACATTTTCAAATATCAAGACAATTAATAAAAATAACCATATGAGCACGTAAATGTGCTTAAACACAAATGTTATCTTATTGGACTAACGTAGTCAATAATCACATGATTTAGATGTTTTTCGAAAGTCGGGACAGGTTTTAAAGGAGCAATGTGGATTTTCTGACCAACTGATAGATATGAAAAGTTTTACAAAACCGGGAAACCTCTTAACTAATTTTTGGCCAAAAGAAATGTCTCGTAATTTTGTCACTGGCCAATTTACTTTATGTTAAGAAAATTCCTTTCGTGTTCCTCTTTTCGTCTCACTACTCTTATTAAAACTAAACAAAAAGTGTCTCTCATCACGGGCCCGGCATGGCCAGGTGGGTTAAGGTGTTCGAATCGTAGTCTGAGGGTCGCAGGTCCGAATCCCCATCGCACCAAACATGCTCACCCTTTCAGCCGTGGGGACGTTATAATGTGATAGTCAATCCCACTATTCGTTGGTAAAAGAGTAGCCCAAGAGTTGGCGATGGGTAGTGATGACTAGCTGCCTTTAGCTGTCTTACACTGCTAAATTAGGGAGGGCTAGCACATATAGCCCTCGTGTAGCATTGCGTGAAATTCAAAAACAAACTCTCATCATAGCTAGTTTGATACTTCATGTTTCGAAGTCATCTCTCATTATCCAACATATTGACATTCACGACATTACAGATTTCTGAAATTTCTTTATAATAGTCTCCTATCTCCTGTAGTCTTCACTGTGACATAAAACCACTTTATTACTTAACCAAGATTAACATAAAACTTAGCTCTGACTCGAACAATTACGTAGAAATACTGAATTTAAACTGAGTTTAACGAAGAAGGAATAGAAATTGATATATATTTTTTAAATCAAGGACAAAAACTCCGTGTGTGCTGCTGTTTTCTGAAAAATGAACGTCGTCACTTACCATGGGCCCGGCATGGTCAGATGGATTAAGGCGTTCGACTCGTAATCTGAGGGTGGCAGGTCCGAATCCCCATCGCACCAAACATGTTCGCTCTTTCAGCCGTGGGGGCGTTATAATGTGATGGTCAATCCCACTATTCGTTGGTAAAAGAGTAGCGCAAGAGTTGGCGGTGGGTGGGTAGTTCAGGGGTCACCAAACTTTTTTCACAGGGGGCCACATTACTTGGGGAATGAGAAGCGCGGGCCGCATGATCATTATGTTCAATATTCGTAAGCTAGAACGAAAGCTCTCTGTAAAAGACTTAACACTAAGTTTAGGATGTCACATTAACCATGTGGTAGTAGCATGCAATACAAACACATAATAAAAAACAAACAGAAATACAACCAACATTTTTATTTACCAAAATGTTATCAAAGAAGGTGACATTAGCAAAAACAATTGTCACATCGCACATAGTGAGTACATATCTGAATTTAACTAAGCCCCAAAAACGTTAGTGCGATTTATGAAATTGGCGTTTGGCTTTCAAAATATCTTCAATGTTCGGTTTTGAATTGCTGCATCCAATCATTAGAATTGCTTTCAAATGTTCATCAGTCAACCTTGATCGACTTTACATACTTAATTTTTGAAACTGCTTGTTCACAGACATAAGTTGTTCCGAACACTGGTGACATACCAGATGCGAACTGCTTCAGCTTTGGAAAATCATCTTCAGGTATGCAGCTGTAAAATTCAATAAGTTGCCCTCTCTCTGTGTTTTGCTTTCAAGAAGTCATTTCCTTGCAAATCGATGACCTCCAGCTGAAGTTCCACTGGCACGTCATCAATGACACAATTAAAATGATTCTGTTAAGATCCGAAAATCTCTCTAAAAATGCTTATTTAAATCACCTATAATCTTTTACTGAAATTCCTGGTTGACATCTTCTGTGATTCCAGCATGAAACTAAATGAAACACTGATGTGAGAGGTTTCCTCCTTCCAAATGTGCTTCAAACAATGACAGCTTTCTCTGAAATCCTTTAATGATTCTATGGAGATCACAGACAAGGTTATTCTTCCCCTGAAGTTTCAAGTTCAATTCATTTATGTGGGATGTGATGTCAACCAAAAATGACAACTTTGAGAACCACGTTGGATCCGACAGAAGTGGGTCGACTCTATATTTATCGATAAGAAATATATATATTTCTCTTCTCAGCTTATAAAAACGAGACAAGACTTTACCGCAGCTGAGCCACCTCACCGCTGTGTGATTAGGCAAGTCACAGAAATCCTAATGAATTTCTTCAAGAAACGCCTTGAACTGGCGATGATTAAGTGCATGACCACGAATGAAGTTCACTGCAGAAATGACTGGTTTCAGTACGCAAGAAATATCTAAGTCTTTTCCACAGAGTGCTTGTTGATGTATGATGCAGTGTATGAACAGAGCGCTTGGGAGTTGAAGATCTTCCAACTGTTTCCTGATCAGCCCCACCAGACCCTTCTTTACTCCAGCCATGTTTTTTCCTCCGTCAATTGTTACACCTCTAAGCTGATTCCACTAAAGGTTATAGTCTTGCAAATTTTATGCACTTCCATGTAAATGTCTTCTCCAGTTGTTCTTCTATGCATGCTGCAAACTGATGCCAATTCTTCCGTGATCTGAAAGTCCAAATTAACTCCACGAATGAACACGGGAAGTTGTGACGTACTCGAGAGATCAATAGACTCACCCTGTGCCAGAGAATGTCATAGGAAGTTTCTAGCTTTTTGGCGTATCTGTAATGCGATGTTCTCTCCAAGTTCTTCTGCTTTCCGTACAACTGAAGTTGCTGAAAGGTTGATACTTTCAAAGAAATTGGCTTTTTCAGGACACAGCTCATTTGCTGCTTCCATCGTACACTCTTTGATGAAGCTGCCGTCAGTGAAAGGTTTTCCTCGCTATCCCATCCCATGCACTATTTTGTAACTTGTACGAGTGACAGATTCATTTTCAGCAAACTTTCTCGTGAAGAGATTCTTTTGAGATTCAAACACACGTTTCATAGATTCAAATTTCTCAGAACAGAACTTTCCTGAAAATTTCAAATATGTTGATAGGTGTTTTGTTTCATAGTGACGCCGAAGATTGTACTCTTTCAAAACGGCAACACTTTCGGTGCATATCACACAAGTAGTTTTCTGGTTTCCACAAAGAAGTACTTTTCTCCCCATTCTTCACGACACTTAGAGTCCACTTTTTTACTTTTAAAAGCAGCCATAACGATGAGTGAAAATAAAACAGGATCTGAAAATGAAAAACACAGAACGCTGTGAGAAAAGTATTGTACTTGTCCAAAAACGCACAAACAAAATATATTGAAACGTACGTTTGCCACGACACTTACCTAAGAACGAGTTGCGAAAAGCGCATAACCCGACTACTAAGAGAAATGAGCTGAATTTACAAGACGAGTCGATAGGACCAGGGTTAAGTCTGTACTTGTTTTCGAAATCCTAATGCTTTCACAGATACGTGCCTCGATATGAATAAAAGGGCAGCAAGGACAAAAGAAGAATTTTCCTATTGGTTAAAAATGCACGTGACAGCCTTGTTTCTTTTTATCATAACGACTTGTGTTTGCCAGCTTAAAACGACCATCGGTGTAATTTATTTTGTTATGATAGTCAGACATTTGATGAAATGTAACTTTTTCATTTCCAAGCGGCTAGCTGCTGGCGTGCCGGACAAAATGACCTCGAGGGCCGTATCTGGCCCGCGAGCCGTAGTTTGGTGACCCCTGCTCTAGTCTTACACTGTTAAATAGGAACGGCTAGCGCAGATAGTCCTCGAGTAGTTTTGCTTGAAATTCAAAACAATTCAAACCACTTATTACAACCACATGCAGTCAGGAATCTTTATCTCCCACTTTTATTTTAAAAACGTTTGATTAATTATATTTGAAAGAATAAAAATATTATTATGATAATTAATGAAATATAAAACTGCCAGTTAACTGAAAAATGTGGAAAATGAATGAAATAATATATTTTACCCTCCTTTATAAGGAAGTTTTAGATTATGCAAAATAACGAAAAAGCTCATATTGTAGAATTTTGGATTTTGTGTCAACGTGTGTGAGCATTTTGTAATATCTGTTATTAAAAATGATTTTCATCGTATAATTAAAGATAGTTTAGATAGTGATAATTCTTCAATTGGTTTTACACACATACAGGTAATGGACAAAAAATATAAACACTTGGGTAAATGAGGAACAACAAGAATATACAGAATAGAGTATATACACATGTGGTTGGTCCTTTAATTAAGCAAATAACATCCTAATATGCATAGGATCATGTATAAATATGCTTAACAGGTCTCGTCACTTTAAAAGAAGGGTGATTGTTGGGGTATATTTGAAGGGAGCATCAATGAACAGGACAGCTCAATTTGCCGATGATTCATGAGCAATGATGTCTGAAGGCATCATGATCCTGAAGTATATACTTACGTCAACTGTTTGCGTTTGCTAATGATGTCAGCAAGGAACTTCAAGGAAACTATATATCACCAGCAATGAACAACAGTTGACCATACATTTTAAACTGGGGCCAGTCTAGCCAGTTTCACCAAAAACAAATAGTCCTCCGAGTACTCCAAAGAACAGGATACCATAGTCGGGTTGCAATGCACAAATTGTTCATCGCACGTGGCATTAACTGGTTGCATGACCCTTGGTGCAAAGAGTGCAAGCTGTGGACTTCCGAACAGTGGAGAAATGTGATATGATGAGATGAATCATTCTTCATTGTGTTCTTGACAAATGGATGAGTAAACGTGTGCCAACCTAAAGAACTCTATAGCCCTGAGTACTCAGTTCCAACAGTTAAGAGTTCTGGTGGTTCCATAATGATGTTGGGAGTGCTTTATGGCATGGTTTGGGTTCACTCATATCCTAAGAAGGCAAGATTGATACTTAATGGTAATGGACGATCATCACTCCATATTACAGCATTTTTGTCTTGCACAGAGGGTTGTCTTTTAAGAAGACAGTGCCCTCATCCACAGAGCATGAGTAGTTGACCATTGGTTTGAGGAGCATGACACTGTTGTTTTCTACATGTTATGGCCTTTTCAGTCATCATATCTTAGCCTCATTGAGCATGTATGGAATATTCTGGAATGACGCCCGAGACCGCGTTTTCCACTTCCATCAACTTGACGTGAGTTGATTGACTTTCTCAGGGAAAAGTGGTGTCACATTCTTCCTGCAGAATTCCAGATGCTGGGATACTTTATACCAATAATCACACATGGTGGCTCAACACCTTATTAAGTGACTTTAAGTTGGTGTTTACATTTTTTTGCCTGCCCCCCGCTAGTACAGCGGTATATCTACGGATTTACAACGCAAAATCAGGGGTTCGACTCCCCTCGGTGGGCTCAGCAGATAGCCCGATGTGGCTTTGCTATAAGAAAACACACACACACACACACATTTTTTGGCCACTAACTGTAATTGTACCTTGAATACCTATATTCTTGTAATTTGACTATAACATGTTATGCGTAATCGTGTCTCAGTGTGGAGATGAGATGTTGTACAGAAATAAATATATCAGTTTTTACCTCGCAAATATCTGTTTAAAACCACCTAGCTAGAACTTGTAAGAAAAGAGTTTGGACTATTGTTTCACATATATCATAAGCATGTGCTTTATTGCCAAGTAAAGTGTACTTTATAGTGAAGTATGAGTGAAGAAGTCGTTTGATCATGTTCTAAAAGTCTGTCCAAATCAGTACCATTTTTTGCCTGGGATGCCAAACCAAGATTAAGTTTTAACGAAATACAGATGAAATTAATTATGAATGAGTACAATCATGAGAATAATCGTGTTAGAAAGAAAGTATTTTACAGCACTATCCTGCTACTAGGAGATTGAATAAAGAAGAGGAAAAGGATATTAAAGAATTCATTTATTTAAAGCCCAACAATAACCTTCTTTGTGTACTTATTACTCGAAAATATGGAAAGCAACGTACATTAAAATGCATACAAAATGTAAAGAGTATAGCTAAAGAAGAAGCTCAAGGGAACAAAAAGGATGCTTATACTGTGTTGGACAGGCTTATAGAAGAACTGGAAGGAGACCCTAAGTCCATTGATGGAGCTGTAGTTAATGAAAATGATACTTTAGCAATACTCTATTATCAGTCTGGAAATATGAGAGGCATATTCGAAAAATTTTCGTAGGGACGACACTTTACAGTTTGATGGTGGAAGATAGCTTTGGGCATGACCAAAATGTTTTTATGCAGTAATAGTGCTAGAAGACAAATCTCATTTGCAAAAGATTGTGGATTTCAGCAGTGTGGTAATCATTGACAATGAATTTTCAAAATACAAGATATTTAGAGAAGTTTCATAATGCAGTCATGTTGTACCGCCAGTTACATGACATCAAGACCTGTTTAAATTTATATAGTGTTATTTTGACAACAGTAACCATGAAACATACCATCAAATTATTCGAAATGCTTAAGAGGGATATATAAATGCAAGCAAGAGATTTTTTATTTTGCAAATGAAGCACTACAAAAAGCATTTATATGACATTTGGACAGCTGCAAATCGATGTGGGTTACTTATGAGTAGACCAGGTTGCAATACTACCAACAATCAACTGGAAAGTTACAACCAAAAATTAAAAGACATGACATCTTGAACATCTCTGTCTAAACGTTTCTGTTATTTATTTACACCGCAGAACCTGACATTTCACATGTTGTGTTTGCTGAGGACTTTTTTCTAGGTAAACAAAAGACGCGGCTATATTCTTACGAGTTTCAGAGATCCAGTCAGTTTGTACTCAATATATACTGCTAACCTAAAGATGGTAGCAACAGCTAAATACGGTGTTCAGATATTGTCAGGTAGCAAAGATGTTGTAATTTCACATTAGGGTCATTTTCATTCTGTGTCACTAGAGGATGAAATATGTTTTTACACCTTTCAGCAAACTTTTTCGATTCCTTACAGGCATATTTTCAACTATCGCAATTAATGTGGTAGTCCAATGTTTGAGTCATTTATGACAAAGAGATGGCTGAAGTTTTATCAAGTACATATTGGTACTCCTGCCAAGCTTAGCTATCAAAATTGGGATGACATGTCTCATAGCACAAACAAAGTGTGCTTTACTTCTTATAAAGTTTATCACCTATTAAACTGAATAGCACACTATCTCCAACTCAAAAATATAAAAAAATTCATTGACTTACAGATAAATTTGTTTCCAGTGTGATTTTGAACAGCCTGATATTTTAATGTTAATTTAGAAGTTATTTGAATGTCGATATGTATCAAATTCATGACAACTGCCAACGAGGTTGATATAAACAATTTCCTTTCTTAACACAAATATATTTTAATATACAAGCTACAATACAATTTATAATAACGGCTATTACAAATAATGATTTATATAAAAAGTTATACAAACTTACAAATAATACTTAATTTTCTATCTGGTCTGCAACTCAACATTTAGTAATTACTATTACTTGAATAGTAAGCTATCTCTCGCTGCTTACACGTGAGTTTTTCTCAGACAAAGATACACAATGCCCTCATATAAATATTAACTCCGAAATTAATTCACTGAAGTTAAAAGGTTTGTAATGTTCGAAATATATAAACGTTCCTGATCAAGTATCTGTAGTTTCCCAATTAATAAACGTTAATCACCATCATAGCTTCCAAGGTTTACAGTATATTAAATGTAGTAAGCCCCAAATATTAAACTCAGCAATTACTATAACATACAAAGTTCCTCGCAGTACATCGTCAACATTTATGCCTCTTGCATAATTCTCTTGTTTGCTTGTTTTTGTTTTTTGAATTTCGCACAAAGCTACTCTAAGGCTATCTGTGCTAGCTGTCCCTAATTTAACAGTATAAGACTAGAGGGAAGGCAGCTAGTCATCACCATTCACCGCCAACTCTTGGGCTACTCTTTTACCAACGAATAGTGGGATTGACCGTCACATTATAACGCCCCCACGGCTGGGAGGGCGAGCATGTTTGGCGCGACGGGGATGCGAACCCGCGACCCTCAGATTACGACTCGAATACCTTAACCACCTGGCCATGCTGTGCCCACACTGAAAGCTCAAAAACAGCATTCTCTAAATTAATTTCAGAAAAATGGGCAAAAAAGATGTACTATGTGAATTTATCGTTACTACATACATGATGAAAGTAGATCTATGTACACACAAACCTAGTTTGTGAACAAACTAATAGTTGTTTATTATCCTAAACATGAGATTTACCATTGAAAACTGGTAAACACAAATAATAATAGTGTATAGCTATTATATTATGGACCACCAAGTCACCAGGTTGTTGCCAGTGGTAGTTATAAATAATATTGAGTTTTCAGCAACTCAGTTGATAATTTATTTATCAGTGACTGAACACTGTAGGGCATTTTTATTAATGCTTGTTGATTTGTATTTTATACAAATGAGATGTATCTTCTAGTACTATTACTAGCGACAAAACATAATTATGCTCTCTCCTGTTGATATTTATTTTTAAAATGCACATCTAATATGACCACCTGTTTTTAGACAATAAAACCCACGCAAGTTTTGGAGTACTATGATAGCATTTGAAAAGGGTTTTTATATTTAAAATATTTGTGTGTTTATTGAGAACTAGCGAAATACGTTGACTGTATATACTGAACTGTTCGTTTATGTGAAAGACATTTCAAAACCGAACACTAGATATGTTATACGCAACATAAGAATGCTAATGAGGATACCTACATGGACATTTGTCCTGCAAGGTGTTGGAGCAAGTGCGGTTTACTTTATCATGTATCATTATCATCAACAGCCCAGACAGGAAGAAAAGGTTCAACTGAACCTGACCATCTCTGGTCTAAGAAACCAAAATCTCAATAATGAGAAGTTGCATGCATTTCTAAACATATATTTAACTATAACAAATATCAATATTAAAATAAATATATAATAGTAAATCCATTACACAATATAGCACTTTTTTCTTCAGATAGCACACAAACCGGCAAACAAATGATGTGTACCGGTTAATTTGTGAAAAATCGCACATCTACTGTGCTGTTTAAAAAGTTCAAACATGTATTTCTCCATCCTTTTACTTTGGGGTCCCCCATGGCCAGGTGGTTAAGACACTCAACTCGTTATCCGCAGGTTCGAATCCCCATCACACCAAACATGCTCTCCCTTTCAGCCGTGGGGACGTTTAATTTGACGGTCAATCCCACTATTTGTTGGTAAAATAGTAGCCTAAGAGTTGGCGGTGGGTGGTGATGACTAGCTGCCTTCTCTTTAGTCTTACACTGCAAAATTAGGGACGGCTAGTGCAGATAGCCATCGAGTAGCTTTACACGAAAATTCAAAACAAACTAAACCTTTTACTTTGTTATAAAATGCCTCTTTTGTGCCCCACCCCCCAGCAATTGAGAAGTGATCAGTCGGTAATTAGTAGTCTGTACTTTCTACGTTTGAACTTTAGTCTGATTTAGTATTTTACCCATTATTGTGTAGTTGATCATTTTGAGCTGTAAAAAACATTTTTATCGTCTTCCTTGACTCATAATAAAATTATTGACTTTGTTATCAGATAATTTAAAATAAATTATTAAAGAATTTTCAAAATTGTCGTCTGATTTTACTTCTTCTTATTTTCCGTTCCAATACCAGCAAACATTGTTATTTGTTATTTTGTATTTCGCGCAAAGCTACTGTGTCGGTACAAAAATTATAGCGTACAATGACATTATTTGAGAAATGTTGTTTTCTTTATAGGTATCGCACAAATTTGCATTGAGATTTAAATCAATAATATTTCGTTTTAATACTTGGTGAGTTATAAAATTATTATATTGTTTGTTTTTTGAATTTCGCGCAAAGCTACACGAGCGCTATCTGTCCCTAATTTAGCACTGTAAGACTAGAGGAAAGGCAGCTTGTCATCATCACCACACACCGCCAACTCTTGAGCGACTCTTTTACCAACGAATAGCGGGATTGACCGTCACATTATAACGCACCCACTGCTGAAAGGGCGAGCATGTTTGTTGCGACCGGGATTCGAACCCGTGACCCCAGATTACGAGTCGAACGCCTTAACCCACCTGGCCTACCAGCAAACATGTTTCTAGAAAAAAGCGCCAAGTGTGTGCATATTTTCGTTGTTGTATTTGTTTAAAGCTGTTTGTTTTTTTACAGGCTTCGCGGTCGACTTATTCTTTCATTTTAAGAAAAACTACAGTTTTCGTGCGAAGACTTTATGACTTTTAAGGTTGCAACATCTAATTCGTAATTTATTTCTATGTTGTCTAGCTGCAAGTCTTGATGATATGAAGATGAATCTTCTGTATAATCATGGAGGTATTAAAAGCGAAGGTTGAACCGTTTTCTGATTAGAAGCAGGATGCTTTGTTGGCTATCAAATTGGAGAAAAGTGAAAATGGAACTATCACAATAAGTAGTAGTAAGTGAATACATTTAAAATTTAAATATTTTCCTTTTGTTTCCTTTTCAGGAACTTGAATAATATCCAAGTTGTACATATATATAGGAATAAGTTCAATGCAAACCCTCTTGTTATGGGTAAGTCAAATTGCACGTCAGGAGTTTTTAGAGAGCAACATTCAAAATTCTGTTCAATTAATTTATTGTTTGTGGAAAACTTGGAATCAACACATAGTATATGGTACAAAAGCTGTATTTTTAAAAAGAAGTATTAAAAATAAATCGCAATATTCCCTCATCTGAGAATTGTGGCATTGGCTCTTTAGGTCTTCTTCTTCTAATTTATTTTCCGTCCCTCAGAGTAGTACAGAATTTATTGTAAATTACTTATTGTAACATATATGTTTCTCAGACAAAGCATTTTTTATGGCATTTAATTGTACTTGTTTATGGAGGCATAAACTAAAAAAAACATTGCACATACTTGTCATACCCACCTATTTTGTCTTTGTTTTCACTAGTAGCTAAAAGTTCTCTCTAACGTTTTATACTCCATTATTTATAATTAACTAGCTGTCCTTACCCAGTTATTACCTGAACACAGAGGCAATGTTTAGCCATTTTTAAACAAGAAGGATCAAAGTTTCATTTGTCATGTAACAGAACATGTCAAATGGTCATATTTTCTGTGAGATAAATCACCTTAAGAATGTAAAAATTGCAAAAAAATAAATGAAATAAATTTTTATGCTCTTAAACCGTTTATCTCGTAGAAAATATCACCATTTAATAAGAATTATGACATAAAAGCCAAATTTTGCTCTTCTAAGATTGTAGTTGAAGGCAGCTTTTTTGTTTCTGTTCAGACCCCGATTAGAATATCTTTCTGTATATCCTGGCCAATAAAGGTCTGGTGTTTTTGATGTTTCCTACAAATAGTCCTCTGCATGATGGATGCAGTCACTACCTCTGTGAAACTGCTTCTCTTAGTCCCTGTCAAGCTGGTGACAAGCAGCTTGTGTTTTTCATTAGCTTTCAGAGTAGGTTTCCCTTTTTGTGGAGTCTCACTGCTTGTAACTGGCAATCACAATTTTCTTTTTCTCAACATTTTACTTTGAGGTACTTAAACAGCATCAGAAATGTTTAATATATATAACCCCCTTCTGATCTCCCAAAATATAGTAAATAAAACCAACTTATTTTTGTAGAATTTCGTGTGTTCAACATGTCTTTTCTATAAAAAGTTAGTAGACACAACAGCATTTGATGGAATTTTATACTGACACAACAGTGGCAGCACTCCTTTCTATAAAATAAACATACATTTTTCTGAGATTACTTTTATTTCATTCAGGCTAAAAATCTGATCCATATACTATGGAAGAAAATTTATTACAAAGTTATCATTGATATTAAAAATGTGACATTACAGACATTAAACCTGAGTACGCTGATTCCATATCTTTATAAACCTACTATGATGTAGGCTGGAAGGTGTGAATAAACAGAGAGAAACCAGACTTAACTTTATAAATTAGGTCAAAAGCCAAAGTTTTATTCTTCATAAAGACATACTACATGATGATGTTTTCTTGTACAGTGAATCGTCTGTTTTGCATCCAGTTCAAAATAGTATTTGATGTCTAACAACTTGACAAGCTTAACCAAAACTTCAAAGATTTATCACTTGGTTAGAAAGCCAGTAGAATTATGATAGTTATAGAGCATTGATTACTTTGTGGATTAAATTATTCTGCTAAACTAAACTAAACTAATGTGGCAGGGGTTCAGTTTAGAGAGAGAGAAATCAGAAGAGTTCTCTCTCCAACTGGGGTGTTCAGGAACTTTGTAGTTCCTCTTCGTCCCCTTTCGTGGATTGTTATTAAGGTTAAGTGGTGGTTTTTTTTTATTATTATTTTAATAAATTAATTATCGTTATTATTCTTGACTTTTTGGGTGGAGAATATCTCACTAAATGTTCTTTTGGGTGGAGGCAAAGGCAGCAGTGGAAAGAAAGGCCGGGACCTGTCCCGAAAGGAAAAAGTTGGGCAGATGTGAACATGAATGTAATTCATTCAAATTCAGATCAAATCAAACGACCCGATTCTGGGTCTGGCAAAAAGGTTGCCTAGGCTGGGATCTAGAAATCCAATGCCTGAAGATTTTGATTTGGGGGGAAACGGGAGTGCCCCGAGAAAACCCACTTTCACACGACAGGCGCCGAAATGTGTACATGGATGGAACTAACCCTATTAATGTGTGTAAGTGACCACACAAGTAGGGCCCACTTCCCCTTATGTGGGATGACTTTCTAATAATATTCAATGGTTCTATGGATGGCATGGTATAGAGTGCATGTTTTGGATTGGTAACCAATACCACAGGCCACTGACCGTGTTTCAAATCTATGAATGAAAACATCCCGTGATCTACTGAATTATTCTGCTTTTTAAAGCACATTATTTAACTGAATAAAGATTTCTCATAATTTTACCATTATTTTCAAAAAGTAGGTTTAAGCTTCATCAATAGTTGATAGTAAAAAAAAGAAAGGTCCAAGGAAGTACTTTATTTCTTGTTTTATATGTATTCTTTATTTACTATTATAAGAGTAATTAAAATGTAGAAATTAAAATAAGAAACTTGTTTGAGTATATAGGGTTAGATAATGAAAAATTATAATACTAACAATGAAAAATATTCATGAGGTATACTATTAAGCTGATTGTATGTTAGATTCAATTCAATTACCAATTCAATGTGGTAAAGGGAATAATTTATTATATTTATTAGACACAGTTCAAAGGACTATAAAACTGAAAAGTGAAAATAGATGTATATTGTTATGAGCTTTAAGCTATTTAGGATAAACAACTGTGGAACCCAGTTGCAATTTGCAATCATTTTAGAAAAAAAAAGTAATTTAGGTTAATTTTGTACTTTTTATTGTGGTTACTAAATTAATCAAATATTCCAAATGTGTTACGAAAAATAAAGGTTAAAATATAAAGTCTCGTCTATCAAAATATTTGTTGTCTATTTAGGAGGTTGTAGAGATTGTCAAGTGACATTTTAAATCTTTCAGGTAAAGAAAAGTATTTCTAATCTTAATATGAAAATCACTTTGCACTTGGAGCAGTCAATACTGACATCACATGTAAAAGCCTATAATACTTAAACCTTTCAAGTTGTTTTATGGTCATAAACTTGTTCCAGTTGATGAAGCCAACAGTGAAAGAATTAGAAAAAAAGTTAATGTTGGTTCATGCTAGCCACTCACCTTTTCTTTAGTCAGCAATTCATACATAGTGAAAGTTGGAAACAACCTTACTAGCTTTGCAACAACAAAAACAGACTGTGCTAGTTCTGGGAGAGTTGGAATCAAAACCAAGAGCTTTAGTTCACAAAACCAGAAAAAAAAAGACCTAAGCTAAACAAACTTTAAATAAGAAAACAACTTATAAATCTGGGCAGAGCACAGATAGCTCATTATATAAATATATGCCTAACAACAATCAAGTTCTCTCTTTGTGAATTATATCTTCTTTTTTAAAACATTAATTTCAGTAAAGAAAAGGTGATAAAGAGGTCTATTCTGTTGTCTTTTTTATTACTACCAGCAGAATACTAGTTTTAGGAATTCACAGCTCATCTTATCTCTTTCTAAATCCAAAATAAAGAAAACAATAGTCCTACCTGTGTCAACCATCAGAATCCAAAATGGCTGCTTCTAGTTTTCTTATGTTTCATTTAAGTGTTTAACAACATAATCTTATTATTGTTGTTGTTGTTGAAGGTAAAAGAACAATCTACAGAGGTCAAATCAAAACCAGAAACAGTGTGTAGCTTTTAAAAGTTGGGGTGGCTTAGTAAAGCTTCTAGTGCACAGAATTATATTTGCATGAAAATACCGACATTAATGCGGTTAATAACTAAAACTAAGAATTTTTGAAAGTTGTATACTAAAAGATACAAAGGAGAGTGGTTACATGAGTACTAAGAACTTTCCACTGTCCCACATGATATCTCACCACATCTGTATCAATAACTTGCATAACAGCAAAAGTAACTTTTTCACAATAATTTTGGAATATTTTTGTGGCATGACAAAACTGTCTAGCCTACTTCAGTGATTCAGCATAGTTTTATGAAAACTGAAGAACCTTTACAGAATGTGATTTGCTAGTTATCAGTATTGGGATAGTTTACTGTGTTACAGTGCTACTGTTGATGAAGAGTTCAGTGTTATATAATGATAAATTTTAACATATGAGTTAAATTCAATCATTGCAAAATTCCAGTTTTTCATGTTATTTTTTTCAACTCAATTCCCTAACAGTAAAGGCCACTTGCATTGCTTGAAAAACAAAATTTGCATAGTGTCTCCTTTAGCTTAAAACTGTGTTTATGAAGTAAACATTTACTTCTAAAATTGTCATAGCTATTATTCCACCCTCTGTGTTGGAACTCCATGTACAGAGTGATGCCCTTTGGAGATAGAAAGAGGATATTGGATCGTTTCCCACCTCGAAATAACTTTCTGAGACATTACAGGCATGACGATTATCCTGAAGTGGTTATCATAATTCTTAATTGTCACATCATTTTAGTTTTGTACCCAGTGTTTCCACAAAAGTTGAGAGATAGTAATAGAATGGAATATTATTGGACAGTTACAGTCAATGTGTTTTAGGCCTAGGAAGCTATAATTATGATTAATGGCTATTAATTAGAAAACTACAGAATTTGATGAGATTTATAGATTTCAAACATTACAAACCATTCAACTTAAGTGCAATACCTTGGATGTTAAAATTTCTACAAGAACATTAAATATCTTCATCAATAAGAAGTGAGCTTGTAAGTGGTGTGAGACCAATCAAGAAACGTCAACTGGCTAGCTTAAGCTAGATGTGACAATATCAATTCAGAATTAATTTGCTCGTCGATAAAATGTTCAGTTCTAGAATGGATATAAGAATCAATATTGCCCAAGTTTATAAAACTCTTAAATAAACCATCATTTGTAATAACTATTAGTAAGAATCATTATTATAAATTGTATTGTTTTTCATTTGAATTTTAAAATATTTGTGTGAAAAAAAGAAAATTGTGTGTATCAATTTTGTTGACAAATACCATAAATTTGATACATATTCACATACAATTAACTTCTAAATTAAAATTAAACTTTTCAGCAATATGAACCAGTAATACATTAACATATGTAACATAATAAATTGGAAACTCATGCAAAATAAATAATACACAATAATTTTGAGAACCCACCCTTTGCTGAATGTTGTTACCTATTGAGCAAAATACATTAATGGATTTTTATTTTAATTTAGTGGTTATAATGAGCCTTATTATATAAAACTACATTGTATTTCTAGCTACAGAAACAACTAATTTGGAAGAAAGATCTCTACATACCATTTTGAAGTTTGGTACAGTAAAAGAGGAGAAAGAAGATAACTGTAAGGAAGGTACAGATAAAACAAATAATTTGCATGTTAAAATTTTTACAGTTCTTAAAGATAATATGAAGCTGTAATTTTTATTGCTAATAACATGTTTGTAGTCACAAGCTAAAGAAATTCAATACAGGTTTGCTGCATTGCTGTGAATAAACTCATTACAGCTCTTCTTTCAACATAAATATTGTTAATATAGAGGTTAATGTTCTATTAGAACTTACTGTGAACTTCCTACTAATTACCTGTGCAAACCTTGTCAGCTCTGTAGAAAAAGAATCTGGAATTTATTTTTCTTCTGATAAAACTTGAATCAAACAGAATACTTACAGTGGTCTAGTATTATAATAAGCCTAGTCTGGACCTCCACCACACTATTTCAATTCAGAGCTTCTACTATAAAAGGCTCCATTGCAAGGCCTTAATACTTCATCTTGTATTCCATGATTTATTTAGTATACCAGTATACTTTTAACAGTTCAGTGACATAGAACTCTGTGGATAATACATCTGGTGTCTTTGCTGATATTACTTAGAATGTAACAGTATGTTTTACCCATTTCATGATGATGAGAAACCCATTTGAAGTAAAAAATATATTCTAAAGATGGCTGCTATAGGTATTAAAACTGAAAACGACCTAAGAAGGTCAAAATATTGATTTGTACTTTATTTTAATTGAAGTTTTAATAACAGCAACAGCCATCTTTAGAATACATGATTACCCATTTCCTTCTTCTGCTTCATGATATATCTATAAGTTGAACAAATGTGATGAAGAAGCCACTTATGTACATGTGAGCTGGATCACTGTGACACTTGTATATATATATTGAAATGGTGTGTTAAGTGATTTTTATGTCATGATTAAAAATACTTTTTTTATTGGAAAACTTTCAAAGTGCATTTTGCATAATATTTAAAATATTCTAAATAAATATCTATAATTTTTTCAGTTAAACATTACAGAATTTTTTCTCTACCATAACATTATAAGGGCTCAGTCAATTTGACTGATCTTGTCATCCACCATAAAAGAAATTACAAAAATCAATCTAAGTTACTTTTTCTTTCTAGAATGACTGAATATAGTAAAAAAAAAAACAAAATACAACTAATTGTTTATTCTAAATTGTATATAGCTCATAACAGTATACAATTGATTATACTTTATTGTTCTGTTAACCTTTGAACTGTGTAATGAGTAATCACATCACATATTATAAATTACTTGATTGGTGTGCATATTCTGATTCAGGTATAAAAGTTATTATTCATAAATTGTAAAACTATGAAAACTATCCTACTTTATTTATATTTATCCTACAATATTTTCATATTGGTATTTGTACTGATCATATTAAAATACTGAATACCATCAGAAATTCATCAACTATATTATTAACTATAAGGTGAAATATATGTTCTGTTTCAGATACAAAAACTGGTGTGAACATCTTATGTGGGATTCTGAGTCCTAGTTATCATGTTATTAAACAAGAATATCACGATACAGAATTTATAAAACTTTCAATGGAAGTATTCTAAAAGGATTTAACATACCTCAGTGTAATGGTAAAATATGTAGTGGAGAAGAATTTGGAACAATTGATAACCTAACACAAGAAAAGAGGTGACAATCTACAGAGATATCACATTATTGTGCAATTTATGAAAAACACTTTGAAAAAATAGTTCTGTAAACCATCATCAAAGAAATCACACTGAGAAGAAATGTTACAGTTGTGGAGTTTGTAGAAAACAGTTTTTATCAAACAGTAGCTTAACATCACATGAAAGAATACACACTGTAGAGATATACTTGTATAGTTTGTGGAAAACAATTTAGAACAAAGGGTAACTTAAAAAGTCACCAAAATGTATATGGTGGGAAGCAAGCTTACAGTTGTTTAGTGTGTGGAAAACAATTTGTCAGAAAGAATAACTTGAAATCACACCAAAGAATATACACTGAGGAGAAACCGTACAGTTGTACAGTTTGTGGAAAATGTTATGGTGCAAGAAATAACTTAAAATCACATCAAAGAATGCACATTGGTTAGAAATTACACAGTTGTGAAGTTTGTGAGAAACAATATAAAACAAAGGATAATTTAAAAATACATCAGATAATACACACTGGTGAGAAACCTAACAGTTGTTCACTGTGTGGAGAACACTTTGGTGTAAAGAATTACTTAGTCACATCAAAGAGTACAATTTGGGAAAAAAGCCTTACAATTGTGAAGTTTGCAGAAAACACTTTGTATCAAGGAGTAACTTAAAATTACATCAAAAAATACACAGTGTGGATAAACCTTGCAGTTGTGCAGTTTGTGAAAAAAACTTTGTATCAAAGGGTAAATTAGATCAACATCTAAGAACACACACTGGGAATAAAATTTACATTTGTGTTGGAAATGACTTTAGAACAAACTTTGAATTAAAAATACATCAAAGAACACACACTGGCGAGAGACCTTGCAGTTGTACAGTGTGTGGAAAACACTTTACAAGAAGGTGTACCTAAAAAGAACATCATAAAATACATAATAACTTGTAATTTAACATAAAATATATACTGAGGAGAAACCTTAGCTGTGAAGTTTGTGGAAAACAATAAGAAAGGAATTGTATGTTAAAATACATCAGGAAGTAAAGAATGGCGAGGAATGCTATGTTTATGTCATCTCCTTTCCTCAGTGGTTAGATCTGAGGGTTAACAACACTAAAAAATGAGTTTTGATGTCAGTGGTTGACACAACAGAAATAGCATACTGTGTAGATTTGTAACATACCATATAGCATAACAAAAATGGCTAACAGTGTACCTTTTGGTCCATCTGAGCCATTTTGTTGACCTAAGCTCTTAAAAGAAAAAAATAAGAACTCAAAACCACCCCTCGTTATTAAAATAATAATCAAGCTTTCCCATAAACTTCCCTAAATTAACTGCATTAACCATGACTAAAGGAAACTTGTTTCACAGGCCTGTTTAGCATAATAAAGCTTCTTACCATCCTTATTATCCAGTGCGAAAAAGGATGATGCATGAACACTATCATTTCCCTTAACAATATTAAACACCTCAATCAGACCTCTTCAGTCTTCATTTTGTTTTCAACAGAAAACTTCTTCATTAATCTCCATCACATACATCATCCTGGTAACCCTACTCTAAACCCTTTTAACAATTCAGTGTCCTTTATTATGCATTAAAGATACATGAAAGAAAATACTCAAGGATGAACCATTACAGTTGTATAGTTTACAGAATACAACTTCATTCACAAACTTAATTAAATAGGCATCAAGGTAGACATTGTGATAAGCATAAAGATTTTATAATGAGGAACCTCCTTTGTTGAAAATAAAGTTTGGAGATGAATGGGTAGCAAGATAAATTTTTCTATAAATGTACAATGTTTCAACAAAAAACAGTAAAAAGGTAAAAGTGATTAGCATACACACAGGAATATACACTACTGGCCAATGAACATAAAGAAAAAATATGCATTTTGCATTGTCAGACTCAACCACTTATTTGAGTAGAGCTTCAAAATATGATAATTAGAAAAGGGAAAATAAAATTTAAAAAATCTTTTTTAGCATTTAATAGGGAAAATGTGAACACCATGAAATTAGCCTAAATACTAGCTGGTCAAAAGTTTAAGACCATACCAAAAAGAAGCCCTAAACAGGGTAGGAAATGCCCAACAAGAGGTCTCAGTAGTGAGTTGCAGGGCTGTCATTGCAAATAACTTCAAACATTCACTTGTTTTTTCCTTGTGATGATGGTTGAGGGAAGTCTTGCTCTCAGAACATAAAACCTTCCACCACCTAGTGCAAAAGACTGTTCTCAGTATCTACAATTACTTAAGGAATGAGAGTAAGAATGTCATCACCATGTCGACTTTCTGTGTTAAATCAATGTTTCATCTCTGGGGATGAATGGCCAAAGAAGAGAGTGGCAACATTTCTAAAGTAGTATTTCTTGACAGAAATGCTTGGTGTATTTGAACAATGGATTTGTCTGGTAGAGTTTGATGCCCTTTATGCCAAGATATTACTACCACTCAAGTAGCCCTTAATTAACTTTATGCAAAGTTTATCAAACAAATATACCATAACATGAACAATTTCATATTGACTGGTAGTTTAAATGTATGAATATCTTAACTACTGCTGGAAAATCTAACTTGGATGAATAAAAAATGTTTATCAGCAAAACTTTTCTTTGGCTTGTGTATTTGGTGGAAAATTTCACTGTTAGATATACATGACTATTTAACCCTTAAACAGTGGCCACCATCAAATTATGCTGTTACCTAAACATCCCCACTATTTGAGGGTTAAATTAAATATAATACGAAAGTTATGAGTTATATAGTTGTTGATGCAAGTGTTATATTCTTTTTAGAAGCAAGAGTTATGGTAGCATTGCTTACATTACTGTTTGTGAATCATATATATAGGGACAAGTTAGTAAAATTTAGTAATTTAAAGGTACAGTTACTTAGATCTAGGTTGTTTTGTAAGTTTAGCTATAAAGAGTGTATAGTGGCAACTCTTAAAATGTTATAATCACAGATTGTATGGGATTAAATAGAGTAGAGAAGAATAATTGGCCTTAGGTTCCAAAGTAATTGAACAAGACTATGTGAACATTTGGCATACAAGAGATGATTACTTAGAGTTCTGGATATAAAATTGTGGTAACTTATGGAGTAAGTGGATCTATCATTGATTGCATTGTGATATAAAAGATAAATCATGGGGACCCATTTTCCAAGTTTCGACACTTTTCCAAGCTGTTGCAGATGATGGTGAACTCTTGAATGGGATGAATTAAGTTCTGTGCTGGTTTTTCAACTGTTACAGCACATTCTTCATCAAATCCAGCCAGCAGCAAATCATCATTAAACTCAACAGGACGGCCTGAACGTGGTGCATCACTTAAGCTATAGTCACCTGATTTGAACTTTTGAAACCACCTTTATTTCATTGAGAGACTCCGCACCATAACCTCCTTGAACGTTTCGTGTAGTTTCTGCTGCACTTTTGCTTTTTTTAAACTTGTAAAGCATCATATGCCTAATGTGCTCCTCAGACACATCCATCTTCATAAAGGTTTATTTTATAAATGATCTAGAAAAGTGGAGTTGGGTTAGTTTCTTTTATTTGTCTGAACATTTTTATACACGTCCTACAACATATTTTAGTCATTAAAGCCTACAAAGACAGAAATGATTATGCACTTTCGGTATTAAATTTTCGGGCATTACTTATGGGATGACCTGACACATTTAAACTATTTTAAATATATTAAAAGAAGTGAATTGTATGCTGTTTGTTTGTTGTTGAAATTTATCGGCAACATGTTATAAGCACCTGCTATAAAAGAATACTGGCCCTTAAAAAAAACTAACTGACACTAGAAGATGAGGTATTTTATTGCACTATTTTGACAAAAGTAAGCTCTACTATTTCCATAAAACTTCATTCATATAATACTATTAATATGACACAGTTCATATATATATAATATATCTTTTAGAGAAGCATTATTAAGAAGTTACTGCATTTTGCTCAAGATTTAAAACTCATTACTTTGAATAAATCACCATTTCAACAGAATCATGAGCATTTAGTTTACTAGCATTATCTTAAAACACGTCTATATAATATTTTTATCAATTTAGGCTAAATCGGTTCTCAGATATAGCCAGAGATACCTTCATCGTGATCCAACATTACATGTACGAGTAATTCAGGATTTCACGTTTTTGTAACAAGGGATAAGTGGTAAACATATACTTCACATAGCCATTTTTTAATGTTATCATTAATAGAATTAGATGTACTTTCTAATTATGTTTGTTTTATTTGGTTTAACAATGAAGGATGGATTTTGTATGTCACTCAGGCTAATAGTCAGTAAAACAAATTTATCTTTTCAAGCACTGTAAGTAATGATACAGAAATCTAAATGTACATTCATGAAATTCCCAATATTTGATGGCACTACAGGTTATTACTTTCTGCTTCTACGTTAACCTTTCTGTGGTCAATCTAGAACACGCATATTTGTTATTTAAATATGAAGTTTCAAATACAACTCACCAAGAGCAATACAAACATAATTTCTTGAACATGTAACGGTTTAGACATAAAGAAATAACGGCACTGTTCGTGGTTTACAATTCGGGCTATGTTCTTCATACTTATCTCCGGGTAAATTGTTTCTAACAAGTTGACACTTCGATAACATTCGGTATTTATAAAAAACAGAAACTGAAATGCGTATGAATTATAAAAATCTGGATGACCAAGATTAAATTAGTTTTCTTTAAAATCTGTTTTTTTTCTTGAACATATATTCGCAATTTCCTGCTTTGTTGTATAATCTGCGTGGAAAATCTCTAACCTTCCACTCTGAAATACCTATGCCATCATAACCACATTCCCAGTGAAAAGTTCCAATAGATGTGCTATTATCAAAGACAGTGTGTTGTGCGGCCGAAACAACTTTCAGAACAAATTGTGTTTTCTTAACAGGAGTGATATTTCACCGATTTTCTACTTTATGTAACTCGAAATATGGTAAACCAAACCTCATATTTTCCGTGGATGTGCTCTACTGGACTCGCACATCAAACTTCAAGGCAATCCATTAAGAAATAAACTAGATAAATCCAATTTTGACTGAGTTTCTTCTTTTTCTTTTCTTGTCTTCGCACTAAAAGTACTGAAACTTATAGAAAAACATACTTAAACATTTATAGATTCTTTTCAATCTATCAGTTTTGTTTTGGTTTTTTTTAATTTCGCACAAAGCCACTCGAGGGCTATCCGTCTCTAATTTAGCAGTGTAAGACTAGAGGGAAGGCAGCTAGTCATCACCACCCATCGCCAACTCTTGGGCTACTCTTTTTTTTTACCATCGAATAGTGGGATTGATCGTGACTTTATAAAGCCCTCACGGCTGAAAGGGCGAGCATGTTTGGCGCGACGGGGATGCAAACCTGCGACCCTCAGATTACGAGTCGCACGCCTTAACACGCTTGGCCATGCCGGGCCCCCAATCTATCAGTCTACGTGTAAGCCACGTGTGCAAAAGTATTGAACAAAACTTCTCAAATTCGACGAAACTTTGTGCAAACACCTATGGAAAAAGTCACGTGAACTATCGTTCAAAAAATTTTAATACAGCTGAAAGTGAAAGTGGACATTTTTAGTTTTTATCATTCAGGTTTAAGACAGTTAATTTAGAGTAGAAATAAAAAAAAACTGGGATGAAAGGTCGTGCAGGTACATAAATGTTAGCTCAAGTTTTCACGAGAATCATACAGGAATACGGTTATTATTCATTATAAAATGACATATTAAACCACAAATTTGCTAATTTTTATGAAATTTTCCTAATTGAAGAACGTTTAAGTACTATCGACTTTATCACAAAGAATTACCAAGCTTTAGCTTACAATTACAACAATATTAGGCTTGCGATAAATTTTGTATGATAAAATTATTATTATAGATGTATCTGGTCAGCATAAAAATATTAACTTTGTTCTTAATTTGTTGTAGGAAGTAATTAAATACTATTTATTTCAACATATGCAGTTGTTAAATCTCTTTGAATATATATTTCTTTTTAAATGTTAGTAGATGTGTGTGTGTGTTTTTCTTATAGCAAAGCCACATCGGGCTATCTGCTGAGCCCAGTGAGGGAAATCGAACCTTTGATTTTAGCGTTGTAAATCCGAAGACATACCGCTGTGCTAACGGGGGCATTATTAGATGTAATTTTGAGTGTTTTTTAAAGTTTTTGTGTATTACTTTTAAAAATATTGAAAATTGGGCAAAATAGATTAGTTTGATTTATTTTGAATTTCGTGCAAAGCTACACGAGGGCTATCTGTGCTAGCCGTCCCTAATTTAGCAGTGTAAGACTAGAGGAAAGGCAGCTAGTCATCACCACCCACCGCCAACTCTTTCACCAACGAATAGTGGGATTGACCGTCATATTTAACGCCCCCACGGCTGAAAGGGCAAGCATGTTTGGTGTGACGGGGATTCAAACCTGCGACCCTCAGATTACGAGTCGAGTGCATTATCCAACTGGCCATGATGGGCCGGGCAAAATAGAAAGGTATAGTGTCAACAAAGACAGTCTTCTAAAGAATTGTGTTTTGAACATATGATAATCAACTCACATTCATTTGAAACCAAGATATCAAATAGATATTAAATATAAAAGAGTTGTGATGCATATGATGTTTACACTAATTATTAAAACATTTAACATCATTTATATTAATATTTACTTAACTTGTTTTTTTCTCTATAAGGTTGTTGTCAGAGGCCAAGTGAGTGGATTTTTAACATTTGGCATAATGGTTTATGTTTAAAACATACCAAGCATTCCTAATGAATACTCAACAATAAAGATTACAAAAAAAATATTTTAGATAGATTGGTGAATCTTTCCATAACAGAAAATGTATCTGACGTAATGGAAAGAATTCAAATGTCGATAATTCAAATTTTAAATAGTTTAAAGGTGTTCCAATAGTCTCAATAATGCCACGTTTTAGTGTAGTTTTATATTACTTGTGTTCTCCATTCTTTTTATATTTCAAGGAGAGGTGGAGGGTGACAAAACAGGGGAAACCAGATGTATACTGGCTCATACAAGCTTAAAATACATGAAACAATTAGTAGCGGTTGTCTTGATCTCTGACTACACACATTGTTTCAAAACTATGCTAAGTCGAATGTGTAAAACATATGTAGCTTATAATGACATGAAAGCAAAAATAATGTGACTTTCAAGTTGATTGTGGAGACTTTGTAATCTTTTTGAAAGATTGTTCCTATAGTTTTTAATTTGTTTCTAAGTGGTCTAGCTACAAGTTTTGATAAGAACATAAAGGTGAACTTTGTATAATCGTGGAACTATTAAATATGAAGGTTGAGCCATTTTCTGATGAGAAACCTGATGGTCTGTGGGGTATCAAATTGGAGAAAGATGAAGACCCAACATTCTCAATAACTTGTAGTAAGTTTATAAATATTTATAATTTAGATGTTTTGTGTTTTTCTCAACAAAAACTGTGTTTCGTGATGGCGAGAAACCCACTTGAATTGTAAATGTAATATCAAGACGGATGGTATTGGTATTAAAACTTTAATTAAAATAAAGTACAGAATACAAACTGCGAGTTGTACGTGCTTTAATTTAACAATGTGTCTGGTGATTGTTATGTCAGGAATGTATATAAATAAAATTAGTTCTATTCTCTTGGTTATTTTAGTCTTTGATTACATTATCCCGAATATAGTGAAATTTTTCTAATCTTATTTTGTAGATCACTTATGAGTGAGGACAAACCCAAGACCTTTCACGCATGACGAAAGTGTGATAGGTGAGATATAGTGGTAAATTCGAGAAAAACAAACAACATTAATTTCACTTGTTTTCATAATAATTTGTTTGTTTTGAATTTAGTGCAAAGTTACTCTAGGGCTATCTGCGCTTCCCGTCCCTAATTTTACCAACGAATAGTGGGATTGACTGTAACATTAAAACGCCCTCATGGCTAAAAGGGTAAGCATGTTTGGTGTGACAGTGTTTCGCACCCTTGACCCTCAGATTGGGAGTCGAGTGCCTTAACCACCTGGCTATGCCAGGCCATTATATATATATATATATTCGTAACTATTTAAACATATCTGCAACATTCTTTGCACAATAGATTATCACAGGCATATCAAAAACACCATATAATGTTTGTTTGCTTTTTAATTTCGCACAAAGCTACTCGAGGGCTATCTGTGCTAGCCGTCCCTAATTTAGCAGTGTAAGACTACAGGGAACGCAACTAGTCATCACCACCCATCGCCAACTCTTGGGCTACTCTTTTACGAACGAATAGTGGGATTTACCGTTACATTATAACGTCCCCACGGCTGGGAGGGCAAGCATGTTTGGTGCGAGGGGGATTCAAACCCGCGACCCTCGGATTACGAGTCGAACGCCTTAACACGCTTGGCCATGCCAGGCCGTAATACCATCTATTTTTTTCGTTTTGTTAAAACTCCACTTAGGCCTATTTAATTGCTTTAGAATTTTATGTATTACTATCGCGAAACTATTCACTTATATTTCGTTAAATTATCAAAGTTGTATTCTATATTTCTAAATCGGTTGGTCCTATTTCTTAATTAGACCTACTTCAATTAAATATCTAGTTTTCGCATATAGACTGATCTACTTCCAAATAATGGATTGCCTTTTATCAAAGTCCACACAGCAGATTCGCTTCGGAACTCTCTGTGACGAAATAAACTGTTCTTCTTGTCATTTATCATTAAGCCTATTTCCTCTCCTTATACCTGACTTTTAAGTTTATTTCCGTTATACGAGGGCTGTTCAAAAAATACGCGGAATGACGTCATAAAACAAAATGTACTTTATTTAGAAGTTACAGGTCTGGGACCCCTTCAAAGTACTCTCCTCCACAACGCACACACGTATCCCAACGGTGTTTCCACTTGTTGAAACAGTCCTGGTACGCTTCTTTTGTAATGTCCTCCAGCTCCTTCGTCGCATTTGCCTTAATCTCGGGAATCGTCTCAAATCTTCTTCCTTTTAAGGGTCTTTTGAGTTTGGGGAAAAAGAAACAATCGCAAGGAGCAAGGTCAGGTGAGTAGGGGAAGAACAGTGATCGAGTGTTTGGCCAAAAACTCACGAGTTCTGAAGGCCAAATTTCGCAGCAACGCGGTGCATCTTCAATTTTTCGGTCAAAATCTCGTAACAAGATCCAACTGATATCCCACACTCTTCAGCAAGCTCCCTGACAGTCAGACGTCGATTTGCCCGCACCAGGGTGTTGATTTTGTCGACGTGTGGGTCGTCAGTTGACGTGGAAGGACGTCCAGGACGCTCATCATCTTCAATGGACTGTCGACCATCCTTAAAACGTTCATGCCACTTGAAACATGCCGTACGCTTCATAGCAACATCACCGTAAGCCGTGTTAAGCATAGCAAAAGTTTCAGTCGCAGATTTTCCAAGTTTAACACAAAATTTTACAGCAAGTCGTTGCTCCTTCAGGTCATTCATTCTGAAATCCGCCAAACGAAAAAATCGCACTTCACTTAAAACCGCGTAGCTAATACGCAAATGAAGATATCTGCAATCGGGAAATGGCGTCGTAATCAGCTTATCTGTGCAAACCTAGCGACACCAAGCGGATTCCCCTGGAACCAACTGGAGCCGCGCAATTCAAACAGTCCGCGTATTTTTTGAACAGACCTCGTACTCTCTTTGATTTTTCTGCTGCTTCCAGCTCATCTAATGCTATTTATATGTTTATTGCTAAATCGTCTGCTCGATATATTCTCTAAACCAATGAGTAAGAAAAGCAACTTATAATAATCATCTGTTTTAACATTCTTATAATAATAAAAACACTAAACAATTATAAAATATTCATTCACAAAATAAACTAACTAATAATATCCACACTGAACAGTCTTTTACATCATGACACTCAATTTACCTTTTATTTGCTCTTTCATTATCATATAACCTAAAGTTATAAATGTTTTTGATGCAATGCAGTACTTGTACCACACTTACCTACTTTCCACATAATGTGTTAGCTATTCTAGAAGCTTCTTTATTTGAGATCTTATCCCCGTAACACCAAATATTCTCGCCTTTTCAACCGTGGGGGCGTTATAATGTGATGGTCAATTCAAGTATTCCTTGGTAAAAGAGTAGCCCGAGAGTTGGTGCTTGGTGGTAATAATTGATGCTTTTCCTCTAGTCTTACACTGCTAAATTAGGAACGGCTAGCGCAGATAACCCTCGTGTAACTTTGCAAGAAATACAAAACAAACAAACAAACCTTTATATGCTTCGTTTGAACTCATTGATATATTTGAATCAGACAATGGATTTAGAAGAGATATTTTACATACTTTACTGGTGTGTGCAGTAATAATCAGCAACAAAGAAGAAATAATTATATTTGATTTAAACACAAGTACAATAGCTTAGGTCAATTATATAAATCAACTCATCATTATCTGACTTGTTGTGATATTAAAAAACAACAACTTCAGAATATCTATACATGAAATTATTGTTCTTATGTTGTTTCTTTTTTTTTTGCATTTCTTAGATTTCCAAGTTGTCAACATATACAGTGTATTGTAGTCTTTTTGCTGTTTAGAGTTAACCATCTTTTCATGAGCATTTCAACTGACACGTGTCACGATTTTTAGAGAGCTACGTAGAAAGTTAATTAGATTACTTTATTATGATTGAATAGATTGTAAAAACGCATGTATAAAAGTTAATATCTCAAAACTCTTCCTCTTTCATTATAGCTTTTCCACTGATCAGAACCAGAAATAAAGAAACCAGTCATAACACGCCCTTCACAATACACCACGATACTGTAAACACCTGCAACATCTTACATACATACATACACACTGACATGTATTGGTATTCAACTATTATTGGTATTATATGTTCAACATGATATTCAAGACAGCTAGACCATCTAAGGTCTTCTCCTTGACTTCTCCCTTTGTCAAGTCATTTCATTCATCCATCAACACAAACCTGGAGCCTTCTTCGACATCAGCTGCTGACCATTTCTAATTTTAATTACTTATGAAGCTTTTGGAATTTCGTCCCACCAATCACATGCACTACTCCACACAGCTCTCGCCACCTCTTCTTTGTTTTGCTAAAGAATATTTATTCGTCTAATAACACCCATCTTTCAAGAGAATTCATCTATAAAAAAAACAGTTCTATACTATTCACCGTATTCCCAATAAAATCACAGAATTATCAACACATTTAAAGAAAATAGTTGCTACTTCAAGAACAACAGTTGAATCAGTTCTAAACTGGGGAACAGGGAAGAAACAGGACAAACAGTGTCTTTACCCCACAGTAAAAGGATGGAGAAAGCACTCACCTTATCTGTTTCTCTTTTGTCCCCCGCTCGTTCAGCGGTATGTTTACGGATTTACAATGCTAAAATAAGGGGTTCGATTCCCCAAGATGGGCCCAGCAGATAGCCCGATGTGGCTTTGCTCTGAGAATAACACACACACACAGTAATCGCTTCGGCCCGGCATGGCCAAGTGGTTAAGGCACTCCACTCGTAATCCCCGACACACCAAACATGCTCGCCCTTTCAGCTATGAGGGCGTTATAATGTGAAGGTCAACACCACAATTCGTTGATAAAAGAGCAGCCCAAGAGTTGGCGGTCATCGGTGTGACTATTTGCCTTCACCTTAGTCTTACACTGTTAAATTAGGGACGGCTAGCACAGATAATCCTCATGTAGTTTTGCGCGAAATTCAAAAACAAATCACTGTTTTAGTAATTCATATCCAGGGATGAATATTTTGTTATACATCCAGGATCATTTTACAATTATATTAAGAACTTTAATGTTTCATAATCTAATTATATCAAAACCCATACTTAAATTTATCTTTAAAAAATTATTCTATACGAGACATATCTATACCACTACTGAATAGTATTTCATGAGTGTAAGTAGTTTTACTATACAAATTATCAAGAAAACCTTTAGATATGGGATTGAGAATGAACTTTCAGCTCCATTTATAACAAGATATTATGAAACTGTATTTACTTCTATCTTTTAACACGTTTAATTATTTGCATATCGACCCATCTCTTGGTGCAGTTCATCTGTGTCTTTCTCACATTGCAGGCTAGTACTCGAAAGAACAAAGTCAACAATAGACAAGAGGTAATACTTTTCTCACATTCCTCGCATCTCTGTTTATTGTTCAAATAACAATACCAGTGGTATTTTACTTACTGACTGATAAAAGAAATATACAAACAATTCACAATACAAGTATAATAATGTGTTTTAGATTTTAAAACTACTAATTAGAACACTATGTTTCTCTACCCATTTATTCGAATGACAAACGAACAATGTGAAATATTATATCGTGGTCAATGTTGCTTACTTACACCATATAGTTAAACATGAAACAATGAAAGAAAACTGTACTTTTTAAAACAAATGTTGGTCACAATGAAGAACATTGTAAAATGTCTTCAGTATTACATCTTTAACCAACTATAAATATTATACTTCAACCAGTAAAATATTACATAATTAGTTTATGTAATGTAGATTGTGCTTTATAGCATTTTTCATATATTATAGTAAATAATTCAGAAAGACAAATGAACATAAAATGGTATTTAAAATATAATAACATTGTACTTTTATCATATTATTAAAGTTATTTGTAGAAATAAAATAAATAACAAATATCCACACAATAATTTAACAGCTCATGTTCTAATAATTAATAATCTTATTTACTGAATGTAATTCACATTTCACTAGATGTCAGGGCAGTTTAGGTGTATGATGTCACCCTTATAGTGTTTTCAATAGATAAATAATTTATGTACAACTTGACTTTAATAACAAGAAGTAAGAAATGAAACAATTAAAATGATTTTTATCAAATAACCTGAAACTTTAGACAATTAAAAATGTTTGTAAAACAGGAATTGGCCTATAAATTTAGTTAACACCACTGTGTTCTTTAGTAGCAAATCATATATTAAGATGTTCTTTTAGTTTAATGTTTTCAGTGGGGTCCACTCAACAGCTATGTGGGTATGCGTGGTACTATACTTCATGGCCTAGGATCCGTATAGTGTTCTCCCTATTAATTGTATGATTCTGGCATGTGGTCATCAACTGTATACCCACACAGTGAGTTCGGGGTGAAGGTGGAGAGCGTGGGTTCTTGAAATGTCCCCTTAACGTTGGTTCATCGCTCCGGGGTACTTGTACCGTCCAGGAGGAACCGGAACCATTCCACCTTCACTGACCTCCAAATATTCTAAAAGTAGAAAGAAAACATATCTTTTATTTATTAGACCCATTTGTTAAAAGTGCGATGAAATTTAGTGTTGGTATTTCAGGACTTTCGTTATCTGCTACTAGAGGGGGAACAGTTCAATTTGTTCTTACTTATTAACTGAGAAGCTACTGCGTTTAGCCCACATTTAATGTCTAAACGTGTTTTCAAGCATTGGAAATCCGCAGACATAACACCGTGCTACTGGGAAGACTGGTTTCCTCAATGAACAAGTCTAGTAAGCGGATGTAACTTCAAAATCATTGTTCCGCTAAGAAATATCTTTCGTAAGATGATAAACTATGACACAAGAAGCAACTAAAACGCTTGTGAATTTTCGTTCCAAACACATGTGATGTCAAAGAGTCATTTTACATGTACTGGTGTGTATTGCATGATCACAGCAGAGTCATAAATTAATTATAAAACACGAAGTACAAGTTCATGACAGGAATAACAAACGTTCTTCCAGTTTCATCATTATACTTAACCAAATGTTTTTAAACGAAACTTACTGGCTTATATCAACTTACTTTAGTTGAAAAGAATATCTCTACAAGGTCAGGCATGGCCAGGTGGGTTAAGGCGTTCGACTCGTAAACCACGGGTTCGATTCCCCGTCACACCAAAGATACTAACCCTTACAGCCGTGTGGACGTTATAATGTGACAGTCAATCCCGCTATTCGTTGGTAAAAGAGTAGCCCATGAGTTGGCGGTGGTTGGTGATGACTAGCTGTCTTTCCACTACTCTTACATTGCTAAATTAGGGACGGCTAGCGCAGATAGCCCTCGAGTACCTTTGCGCGAAATTCAAAACAAACAAACCACTCATCCCGTTCATGGGTTCGAGTGATAGCCTGACATTATATACTTCCACTTGCTGAAACCCATGATTGACAGAGAAAAAATTATTTTACCGAGAACGATAACTCTAGTGACCACACTAACATTCTCGTAACCAATCACACCTACGATACGGTATTTTTAGAAACCTATCACAGATGGCAGTAACTCCTACATTTAGCCACACGACGCCCGTGTAGCGACGCCATATGATCGTTCATATTGAATTATCTTATTTAGGTATGTGACCACTGTGATGGATTCACTAAAACATATCTGATATCACAATAAACAATTCAAAGATGTATAAAAGGAGGGAAAATAAAGAAAAATAAATTCAGATGAAATGTTGGGTAATCAGTAAAACCGCCCAATAACTACCCACAATCAAAGTGGAGAAGTCTTTATTTAACAACTGGATGAATAACAGGGAAAGGCGGGAAGTGCAGAAACAATGAGAAAGAGACAAAATTCAAAAGATATGTTATCTGTGGTAATAGACATGGACAGAGACTTGATGAATCAGGAAAGGAAAAATGTAACACATTCAACAAGAGACTGGGCAGAGACAATGGAACTGACTAAAGCCACACATGTATATAGAAAGTGTTGACACCCACAAAATAAGATGCCACTCCATGATGAGAAACTTGGGAGAATACGAGTACAATCAATTTAACACCAAATTTAGAGAGCCAGGAAAATGGAAAGTTACAATCATAATGCGGTGACCATGAGCACAGAAACCTGGAATTGGTACCACTGGCTCTATGATATAAGTGACCACTTTGAAGATGTTGTAATGCACCATAACAACCACCATCCCAGCAGAAGTAGAGGGAAGTGGGACAAAACTTAAGAACCTCAGTAAAGGTGGTATGGAGTGAACACTCCATGGTAGACCACAGATTGGAAGGTGATGGATGTGTGAATTATTCATTCCAAACGTGAAGATGAAGGAGGAAGCTAAACTTTACTGAGGTTGAAAAGAAGAACTAATCACTGAATGAGGTATTGAGAAGGGTAAGAAGAGACTTCTTCCATCATCAGGAATCCTATTCAATAGTGCATCTTGTTAGAGCAGAGTAGTGTGGTCTCTGGACTTCAAATGGATGGAAGCACGCAGGAGCCAATAATCCACAGAATGAAGTGTGCAAAGACTCAGAGTTGGTAAAAAGTTTATACCTCCACACAACTTAGAGCCAAGGTTAGTCTGAATGGTAGGGTCTTGAATTTGAGAATTGGACTTAAAGTTGCAAACAGCTATCAATAAAGTGGACACTATGGGGCAGAACAATAAAGTGTAGATTACTGGGATTAAATTAGGTTTCTGGTATCACATGTTTCTATTAGGTTTCTATCACAAACGTTGAAGTAGCCAAAATCAAGTTTAGCCATGGGAAATAAATGAATAACAAGTCAGAAGATTATAAGTCCCACTGATGAAAATTAGGATAATAAGATATACAGTCAATAATGATGAAGAACAATCAGACAGAATAAATGAAATATTATAAGTAGTAAAGCTGTGTAATGTAGAAACTATTAAAGCATAATCAGTTAACAAAATACTGATAAATCTCTTATGGGCAAACCATCTAATGGTATCTAGCCCACAAACTATGGAATAATAAAGAATGTGTAAATTGACCAGAATTACCTCAAAACACACATTCATAATTAATGTCTAACTTAACAGATATCTAAATTAACAAGGACAATGAAGGGCACATAATTAGGTCCTGCACTTCTAAAAATTAGGATTATAATAGTAATAGTAATGAACATCCAAGACAATTAAGTTTACCAAGAAAAACAAAGTAGCAATCAGTAACTAACTTTCAATTCATCTAAAGTAACTCAGATGACAGAGGACATAAATATCTAACTTACCAAAGTATGAGCACTGATGACAGGAATTATATAATTTCCCAATGTTTGAATAAGGACAAAGCTATAAGCAGGGCATCTTAACTGTGGATATATCAACTCTGTATATGTTGAGAAACTTACTAAAGATCTCCTGGAAGAACTGGAAATAACAGGAAGAAAGGAGGGAAAAAACAATACTCCACCAAAGTGAATGAAATGACACTGGTGGAAGATGTCGGAAAAACTGTCCAAATTTATTTATCACTGGTTGTATTGTTCCTCTGAGCAGTGTAATGTTGGAGAGAAAAACGATCACAAGATGTGCATGTGAATCTTAAGCCCAATGAATTTACATCTGTACCTCTTCTGCAGATAAAACTGAAGTCAATAGCGTTTTTTAACTGTAACAAATGTCTGTGTTTTAATACATTAATCTAAAATTCATCCACAAGTGAATACAAAAATATAATACAACTAAGCACGCAGGTGCTAATTTTCGTACATGAGCGAGCATGCGCATAAATTAATCGATGCTTATTTTGATACATGTGCTTGCAGATGATTATTTTCATATATATGTGCGCGCAGGTGCCTATATTCATACATTACCTCGCAGGTATTTATTTTCGTAGATGGGCGCACAGGTCCTGATTTTGGTACATGATCGCGCAGTTGGTCATTTTGGTAAATGCGCAAGCCAAAGCTTAGTTTATTACATGAGCGTTAGCAAATAAATTGATAGAAAAGCGTCCATTTACGTTCATTGGTAGATGCGCACGCACATGCTTATTTCTCTACATGAGTGCGAAGGTGCTGATTTTGTGCATAAATTTGTACATTGACACGCAAAAATCTTATTTTCGTATATGTGCTTGTATGTGCATAAATTGAAAGATGCGCGCGCAAGAGCTTATTTGAGTACATGCGAACGTAGGTGCATATATTGACACATGTATACGCAGGTGCTTATTTTGTTAGATGCACGTGCAGGTGCTTATTTTGGTACATGCTCAAGCAGGTGCTTGTTTTCAGTTTCGCATGCCAGTGCTTACTTTAGTACATGCGCGAGAAAGTGCTTAGTTTATTACATGTGCGCGTGTGTTCATAATTTGGTAGTTGCGCGCACAGGTACTTACTTTGGAACGTATACGCAGATGCTTATTTTGGTATATGCGCACGCAGGATCTTATTTTTTGTACACTTGCACGAAGTTCCTATTTTCGCACATGCGCATAAATTGGTAGATGCACATGCAGGTGCTTATTTTAGTACATGCGCTCGAAAGTGTTTATTTTGGAAAATGCTCGCGCAGATACGTATTTTGGTACATGGGCGTGCAGGTTCTAAATTTTTGTACATGTAAGCGCATGTGCATGAATTGACAGATGCACGCAAAGGAGCTTATTTTGGTACATGCGTATCAAGGATCTTTTTTTCGTTATCTGCGCGCATGTACTTATATTGGTAAATGCGAGCACAGGTGTTTATTTTTGTACATCCGCGCAGGTGCTTGTTTTGGAACATGCGCCCATAAGTGCTCATTTTCGTACATGCGCACGCATGTGCTTATTTTAATACATGTGCGCGCATGTGCTTATTTTAATACATGCACACTCAAGTGTTTATCTTCGTACATGTGTGTTCAGGAGCTTATTTTAGTACATGCGCGTGCTGGTACGTAAATTGCTAGATGCGAATGCACTTGCTTATTTTGGTACATGCGCGATCAGGCGCTTTTTTGGTAGATGCGCACGCTGGTGCTTATTTTATTCATGATCGCGAAGTTAGTAAAATTGCAGATGCGCTCGCAGGTGCGTGATTTGGTACAATGGTGTTCACATATTTCAGCAAATAATACGGATTCATTATTTTTGGCTTTCATTAAAATTATCATAAGCTTCTAATTATTTTTTAATATGTACACGCTAGTAAAGATGTTAATCAAACAACGGATTTTGTCTGCAATGAACAGAATCAAAAATGATTGAGATCATGGAAATTGGTGGTTAAGAGATGTCAAAAGTTTCTTCAAATCTTAGGTATGACGTATGGAAGTATTGTCGTCTTCGGAGTAGCTGTATATCACAAATCATACTGAGATATTCATTCTAAAGGAACGAAAAGTTCATTGTATGTCAGGAAAATATACCCCAAATCGTGAATCCACCACCATAGACTTGAATATTTGGGACACATAAGAGGGGCGATTTATTGTCGTGGATCTTTCTTAATCTGTCTTCTTCTACCTATGTAAATAAACAAAAAAAATGTGGTCTACACTTTTGGATCATAGGTGTGTTATAAGAGTAAGGTCAAATTTCATTCTTCAAACAATAGTAAACTATAATTGGCAGTGGATACTGTTGATTGACTGCTGTCATTATAGTATTCCCGTTCAAAGTTAAGGAATTCATAGAGCAAACAGCTCTTGAATCGTTTTGTTAGACTATTCAAAAGAAAGGAAATCAACAATAAATCAGATTAGGTCAACATGTTTCCTTGGGTGTTTGGATTGCTTGCTTTGGCTTCATCTGACGAAAAGATATTGAAGTAAGTATTGGCATTAAGAACTTGATTCAACTGCCCGAATGGTTTTTAGAACAATATTATTGTAACTTTATTTCTGACAAAAGTTGTATTTCGTGTAACTTCATGAGAATTGGTATGCCAGAAGATTCATATACACATGCAGTATGAAGGAATATTAATTGTAGTTTGTTTATAATTAGAAAAAAACAGACCAGATAATGGTATCAGAGGAAGAGCAAGATTATAATATGAAAAATTCAGTGCTTTTACATTACAGCAACAAGATAATTTCACTACATGAATCACATTCTAAATACTATTATTTCGATATTTTTTTTATATAAAGTAAGAAAATGTTAACCCTAGTTACAACATAAATTCACGTGTTCTTTCATTTTGATATTGCATTTGAACTCTTGTATAAGACACCTACTTTGTAAATGAAACTTAAATCGCTTACAGGAATTATTTGACGCTGAAGCGAATTACATACCTCACCGTCAAAAGCGGATTGTAAAACGTTTGATTTATAAAATTCATATTAACCTGTTACTTTGTTGTATAAAAGAGCGTACAGAATCATATGTATAAAACTATTTCACATTGCTTATTAATATACTGCAGACAATAAATTATTATTTGTTTTCTTAAAATCAGATACACGCTCATATGTGTTACGTAGCAGGAGAAAAACTCCATTCACAAACAATCGAAGAATCAGAATATCTTGTTGCAAAATCAGCAGTTACTAAAACGTAGCAAATTAATCCTTGTGTATCTATATCTGTTGAATGAAAGATGAAATCACTGTCACTACTCCAATCATTCACACGTGAAAATAGTAAAGAAAACAAAATCTGAAACACACATGCGTGCACATGTACCAAAATCAACACTTGCGAGAGCATGTACCAAATTTCGCACATGCGCACGCTGCTACGAAAATCAACACTTGCGCGAGCATATACCTATTTTTGCACCTGTTCGCGCATCTACAAAAATGAGCACTTGTGCGTGCTTGTACTATTTTTCGCACTTGTGTGCGCATGTAACAATTTATGCCCCTACGCGCACATGTACGAAAGTTAGCACTTGCGCGTGCATAAACCAATTTACGCACCTGCGCGCGCATCTGTAATAAAAGTACCTTCGCGCGCTTCTATGACAATCAACACTTGCGCGAGCATGTACCAATTTACCCAGGTGGGTTTAGACGTTCGACTCGTGATCTGTGGGTCGCGGGTTTGAATTCTCGTCACACCAAACCTGCTCGCCCTTTCAGTCATGGGGTGTTATAATGTTACGATCAATCCCTCTATTCTTTGGTAAAAGAGTAGCCCAAGAGTTGGCGGTGAGTAGTGATGACTAGTGCTTTCCCTCTATTCTTACACTGCTGAATTAGGGACGGCTAGCGCAGATAGCCCTCGTGTAGCTTTGCGTGAAATTACAAAAACAATCAAACAAATAACAGGAAAGGAAGTGAAACTAACAATAAAATCTACAAAAGACTAGACACCAGGAGGGGGATGACATACAAGCCATTCTCCTTTTTCAAAAGGCGTTCAGGGACCGTGTGAACACATAACAGCAATCTTTAACTTATCACTCAGTTCTGGATACATCCCGGCTTTTGGGAAGCAAGCAATTGTCTTTGTGTTCTATAAAAAAGGAAAACCAGCAAGTAAACCAAACAATTACCCCCCGATGAGCTTGGCCAACTGTGTAGGAAAAATTCTCGAAAGAAGAATTAGTAATAGACTCTCAAATTGTTTAGAAATAACTTGAAAATTACCAGAATTAAAAATAAACTTAGAAAATATAGAGACAGACCACAGATCACCTGGCTATCTAACTTCCTGGAAGGTAGAAGTTGGAAAGTAAATGTCAGGGGAACCTTATATATGTAAAAACGGCTCGTTTGGGTTGAGAAAATATTTTACGTTGGGGAGCGAACTACATTTCTACATTCTTCGGTCATCCTTTGTGAACCTGACGATGCCGTTTTTACATATATTTCTCTACAAGTGGGTTTTCTCGACATCACTGATTATTATTTCATCAGAGGAACCTTCTCCTTTATTCCAGAGGTTGGTGTCCCCCAAGGAGGGGTAATTAGCCCTACTCTGTTCATCAATATGTCCTTAAAACACCCAAACTTGGAGTATGCATCACAATTCGCGGACGATGTTGTGGTCTGAAAATGTGCTCCCACCCCATCTGTAACAGCGACAAATCTACAACTGTTGTTAGATAATATAGAAGAACACTGTTCAGAAATATTGTGTTAAACCAAACTTACCAAAAATCAATTAGTTACATTCACAAACAAAACATAAAAGAGATCCTTCCAAATTACACACGAGCGAAACACTTCTCCATACCACAACAAACCTGTTAGATTTAACCGTCAATACGAAACTAATATGGGTGAAACATGCAAATAATGTATTTATAAAAAATGGAAACGCACAAATTATGCAAATAGTCTAACCGGCAAAAACCAAATAACCTCACCAGACACGATAATAAAAATCTACAAAACATATATACGACCTACTATCGAATATGCATTTCCAGTATGGTTAAACATAGGACTGAAACACATAAATAAAATACAATCAATACAAAACTTAATAATTACTGCAGCATACAAAGTCTCTCGTAGTACATTGTGAAAATTTATGTACAAATATACAAACCACAGCCAACACACTCTTGCATAGTTCTCTAACTTACTTTTAAAAAAATTGACAAAAAAACGATCTATTGTGTGAACTTGATCACTACTCCAAAAGTGATGAAAGTAGACCAAAGTATTAAAATTAAAAAATGCATTTTATAATCTAAAAATTGTCAAATTTCCTTTGTGTAATCTGCAAAACTTCCTAATTGAACACCACTCGTTTTTAAACATTCGAAACCAAAATTGTGAATCAATCACTGCTATACGAGGTCTGTTCAAAAAATACGCGGACTGTTTGAATTGCGCGGCACCAGTTGGTTCCAGGGGAATCCGCTTGGTGTCGCTAGGTTCGCACAATCAGCTGATTACGACGCCATTTCCCGATTGCAGATATCTTCATTTGTGTATTAGCTACGCGGTTTCAAGTGAAGTGCGATTTTTTTGTTTGGCGGATTTCAGAATGAATGACCTGAAGGAGCAACGACTTGCTGTGAAATTTTGTGTTAAACTTGGAAAATCTGCGACTGAAACTTTTGCTATGCTTAACACGTCAACTGACGACCCACACGTCGACAAAATCAACACCCTGGTGCGGGCAAATCGACGTCTGACTGTCAGGAAGCTTTCTGAAGAGTGTGGGATATCAGTTGGATCTTGTTACGAGATTTTGACCGAAAAAT
Source organism: Tachypleus tridentatus (assembly GCF_004210375.1). Lineage (NCBI taxonomy): Eukaryota > Metazoa > Arthropoda > Merostomata > Xiphosura > Limulidae > Tachypleus > Tachypleus tridentatus. The sequence goes on from NC_134837.1 coordinate 113,497,228, forward strand.
TGAAGATGCACCGCGTTGCTGCGAAATTCGGCCCTCAGAACTCGTGAGTTTTAGGCCAAACACTCGATCACTGTTCTTCCCCATCCCCCTACTCACCTGACGTTGCTCCTTGCGATATTTTCTTGTTCCCCAAACTCAAAAGACCCATGAAAGGAAGAAGATTTGAGACGATTCCCGAGATTAAGGCAAATGCGACGAAGGAGCTTGAGGACATTACAAAAGAAGCGTACCAGGACTGTTTCAACAAGTGGAAACACTGTTGGGACAAGTGTGTGCATTGGGGAGGAGAGTACTTTGAAGGGGTCCCAGACCTGTAACTTCTAAATAAGGTACATTTTGTTTTATGACGTCAGTCCGCGTATTTTTTGAACAGCCCTCGTATGTATAACACACTGTTTGTTCTGCTACGACAATAAGAAAATGTGAGATTGTATGTTTATTACACATTCATTTAATAAACTATAAAATTTCAGAATGGCTATTTCAGTCGCATGTAATCTAAAATTATACACGAATGGTTTAAGTTTTTTTTTAAATTCAAGTGCTTCACTCACATCCTCCCCATGAACACATAATTTAAGCACTTTATGTACATATATGCTTTTTATGTTTGATTTCCTTTATTATTCCATTGATATACTTGTATGTACACACACACACACTGTATTTCAGCTTTCTTTACGCGCCTTGCAAGTTTATAAGTCTTTAATCGTTTATGAGTTAACGTTCGTTGTTTTTCACGTGTAAGTAATATAAATAAGCTATTCTACTTTTAAAATTATTAAAGTTTACAAAAAATTTGCAAACAATATGTATGTTACGTATAGTAGAGTAGCAATTTCTAATAAAGAGAAAACTAAATGAAAATATTAGAAATGTAAATAGAATGACACTAGATGACAGCACTAAAAAAAGGCTTAGAAAAGTGATGAGTTAATAGTGTGAACTGTCCTCGTTTTCTTGTAAGCAAGTTTTTTTATTGGAAGTAAAAAAAATTGTAATATTTTTACAGACTCATCTTGTGTTTTCCCTATTACTAACAGTAAACCTTCTTGAATTTACAATTGAAGGCAAAGAGAGCTTTGAGAACATGGCTGTATCATACTAAAAACATCCCTGGAAAAATGTTAATTTACTTTATTCAGTGAACTTCCTTCAAAGACAATAACAGCTGGGGTAAAATCTTGCTATTTGCCAATCAGCTATTTAAGGGGTAAGACATGGAAACAAACGTGATCACCAAAGAAGGGAATGACTAGGGTTGTAAAATTTGTACAAGGATTCTAACATAGGATGGGAAATAAAAGGATGGAATCTCTAACAGAAAAACGTAAAAATGTCTTAACTAAAGATAAATAGCAATGTATAAATAAACTTCTGTTTAATCCAGATTGTTAAATCCTCATTCTTCATAATGAACATTATGAAATGATTCAAGCAAATAATTCAAAATATTCAAATATCCTGTATCATGTTAAAAATTCAGTAAATTTTCTTTTTCCTTCACAATCACTGTACTTAATATCACATTAGGACATATGAATTCATGAACAAAAGAAAGAGAAACACTAAAGAATTTATCAGACAAGGATACATTGCTACAGCGAAACCAAACTATCCTTAAAACATCTCAAACTGAATGTTATGAAATAAAATATAATGACACAATAATAATGTATGTTGAATAAAGTTGTAATGTTTACTTCCATAAAAATAATTTTACGTCATTATAAGCAGAAGTATCAAATGAGAGGAACATCTTGATAGTGTGTCATAAAAATTGTCTTCTTATTTTAGTTGTTAAAAACAAACAGTAACAAAGGCTATAGATTATATTCATCACATTTTTATGACCTACAAATGAAATGATGTCTGACAAAAGTACTTGAGGGAGAAGTATACGTATCTAGAGTTGCATAGTAAATGTTGCTACAAAGAACTGTGACTATACAGCAATATCTGTAAGTCAAACACAGCCTGTAATAAAAACAATCTACAAAAAACATTTTTTGGAAACTGTGTACTAGTCATTCTGTTAACAACTGCATTATTATTTCTTAACTTAAGAAAAAAACAACCAACATGTCATTGAAGTATGCTTGTTTGTTATTGGATAAAACAATATAGTTTAATATAATATAGTACTGGTTAATGCATACAAATTACTGTTTAAAACATTAAAAATAAACACCAGCTAACGAACCAACACTAAGTATACAATTAACTTTTAATGCATTCTATCCATTCATCCATCCAATCTCTTCAGAAACCAAAACAAATACTAAATATACTGTGCATATAAACATATAAATATAGCTCTATATACAACTCAAGCAAAAAAATGGTATTATTAAATTGGATCAATTTACCAAAAATTTATAAACTGATTTTATGGAAATTGTTTGGTTTGCACAAAAAAGGCACTTGAAAACTATCTCCCAAAAACTCAGCAACAAAGGTATGGACAGATAGTTACAATAAACTATTTTGTGGAAAAAAAAAATGTACCCCACAAACAAACAAAAACATACAACGTACTATGCAGATAAATATCTTTCTTAGTTACTAAACAAAAAACATTCCACAATACTTGATTTCTTCAAACTGAAAAAAGTCAACATCTAACACAACCAGAAAAATAAGTATGTTATACAATTTCTTTGCAGCAGTTATAAGTTTATAATGATTAATAAAATATTTTCCAAACACACACACACACAAAAACAGTTCTGACTTGTTTTATTTGAAATCTACTTATAAATATTATGTTTTAAAGTTAGTTTCTCTGATAAATTTTTATTATTTACACAAAAGCAAAAGCATGACAATATTATCAAATTTTATAACCTTTTAACTAGTGTTAAAATCCCACTTCAGTTAAATGGTTTTAGCTGTTTCCAGAACTGTAAAACTAAACATAAAGAAGCACTTCATAGTTCAAAACATCAAAGCAATATACACATATTTACACTAATTATTCATGTCCACAGTAACAAACTATTCTGAAAATAAAATTGCCTATGGTCAAAACAAAGTAATATAAAAGGCTGGGACAAGAAACAACTATATGGTGAAGATTCAAGAGTGAGCAGTTTGAATCATGATGCAACCACTGAAGTTCAACCTGACAAAATGCATTGTAAACAACTACGAGTTTTTGTGAAAACATTTAAGAAACACAGAGGCTGATACCTTACAGAAACTTTCACCCTTCATGATGGTTATCAGCTTACAAATATTTTGAACCCTTAAGACAACTGATGGTCACAGAAAATTTTAACCCTTATCACTAATCTCTGTAACTGTTGAAGGCCTGTGCAAGGGAACTTGCACTATCATTATCATATTCTTTTATATTAGTTAAAAGGCCACTCTGACTTTTTTTCACAACAAAAACAAAACATGAAAGTTTTTTACTCACTATCTAAACATGACTATCTTTTGTTAGAATTTTATATTGTACCTTTTTATTTGTCTGAATCTCTTGAGTATCTAATATGATTCACAATTTTATATTGTACCTTTTTCATTTGTCTGAATCTCTTGAGTATCTAATATGATTCACAATAGGTATTCCATGAATTAAAAAAACAACAACATGATGTAGTACTATACTTGTACTAACATAAATTAAATCACGAGTACTAAGTCTTCTGTTTACAATCAGTAACAGGAGTAATGTTACAAAAATTCTTCTTCATTAACAAATGTTTACTACTAGTTCTAGTGCTGTAAACATCTACAAGTTTGGGACCTTCAAAATTGGTATTTCATGTAACAAACAAATTAAACAAACAGAAGCAGAAACAGTCTAGTGCTAGAGAGAAAAAAAAACCCTTAAAGTTTAATTACATCTCTCCCATGAGCAGTCAAATTTATTAATGAAAAAGCATGAATGATATATAAAAAAAGCAACACTTAATGACTGTAATTATGAAAAAAATTGGATCTTAACATATTTTTATGAAGTATGTATTATTCACACAAACAATGTAAATTATATTATCTTATTATTAACTGCACTTGACTATTCCACTGAAACCTCTTTGTAAATGAAAAGTATTTAACTACACCATCTACCAGATTGTGGGGTTTATTTAATGTAAAGTACAAAAACTGTTGAAAATTATACCTCATAATAACCTGATGATGTATCATTCATTATGAGCCCAAAATGTACGGTAGAACGTAGCTAATAATTATTTTATCTAATTAGTCAATTACAATTCAACCAGTAGCATACTTACATGACAAGTAAAGGGCACAATTTTAAATGTTTCATAAAAGTTAAGCACAACTAACTTCTTTCAGTGTCAAATTATTAGAGAAACGTGTCAAACATAATTCCCATTTTTAAAAATCTTTAACAGTTCTTTTGTAGACTATCCTACCAAACATTTCTTACAAACATGACATGTGTGAGATTTATTTCAAAATAAACTGAACTCTGGCTTTCAGATACGCAGCACGTAAATGTGTTTAATATTGAGAAAAACCAGCTATAACAGTCTGATGAAAGTAGAGGATGAAAAGTCTGTTTATACAAATTATACTACTGTGTAATATTACTACAGATATATTTGTTTTGTATATGTTACAAACAAACTGAATTATTCTATAGTAGTAACATCATATGCTCTTCTGCATTAGTTTGGTAAACAACTTTGTCAAGTTATTTAGCACCACAAAACAGTCACCTTATAGCAACATCAAGGTACAGCACAGTGACAATCATTTAGCCACATTTTCATGGTTGTAGTACTGTTTGTTTGTTTTTAGTATCTCCCACTATATAAGAGTATACCATATTAGCAGCGTAACAATCACATTACCCTTTTTTTTCATTGTCATGGTACTGTGTTTTTCTAGTGTCTGCCATTAGGTTGCAGCAGTTGTGGTATAGTAACAATCATTTAGCCATTTATGGATTATTATAACACAATGTATTATTAATACCCTTCATTATGTTACAGCATACCAGTCAACTATACCTAAATTATTGTACATAATACTAACTGTTCTCTCCTGTATTGTCTGCTTACCATTTTACTTCACCACATACCAGGTTGGCAATTTTACTTTGAGAAGTCAAAGAGAAGTCTTTTAGTTAGTGTTAATATTTCTACTTGACGCAAGTAAAGTTTCAATTTTGTATAATATACTTTTGTTTATTGTGTAGATTTGTCATCTAAAAACTAATTTATATATTTATATATATAAAGTTTTAGTCAAGTATTTGTGGATGTAATTTTACATGTGCATGAAATTTGAACAAAATTTATTTCTTGGTCTTGTAATAAATCAATATACCTACCAAAATTGTAATCAGCCTACACCTGTGGTGTTAATGTAATAAATATCTTAAACATGTTAATGTGAAAATTATCTGATGCATGATTTTTAATATATTATAAGTTTTAAACTTAAAACACTAACATTGTATTGGAATAACATTAGTGTTTAATGGATATTAACAATAGAGTTTAAAATGGTGTAAATAAAGTGTAAATATGTTCTGAATAATGAACACTTGTTTTCATAGGGCAGTTGTGGGAAGGCAGTTACTCTTAATTTTCTTGAATTTGAAATTAAACCACCCAAACATTTCTACATGTTAAAACTCCTAACATCCACCATTACAAAAAGTTATGAAATAGAACTAAATGAAACTACAGATCCTATCTCATAAGATCTTTTAACTTTGCTCTCCCTATCAGCTGTAGGGGACTTGTATTGTGATGATCAATCTCATTATTTGTTGGTAAGAGAGTAACTCAAGACTTGGTGGTGGGTGGTGATGACTAGGTGTCTTTTGTTGTATAATTAGGGATGACTAGTACATATTTAGCAGGTGACTTTGCAAATAGTTGCACTGGAAAATAATATTGTAACTATATTTTTAGATTATTAAGACTGGTTAAGATGCAAGGGTTTCCCCTGAGTGGTAGAAGTAGGTTTTGTCTGTTATAACAGTTGTTATCAAAGTTTTTACAGCTATGAAACTTGAGACCAGTGGTTCAAACTGGTGTATAAATAAACTGAGACACCCAAAGTAGTTTTTACTTTATTCTTTGTTTCATGTGTGGGTTACAATATGGACATTATTAAACCCATTATCAGGCATAAGTCCACTACTGGTAGGAAGAAGTCAGTTTCATTGTTTTGAGGAAATTCATTCCATTATTTGTGTAAATTTATAGTAACAATAAATAAAGTAAAAATAATAATCATTTAACAGACCTAACTAACAACAGTACAAGTTATGTAAATATAATAAATGTTATAAAGAACATGTTTATTTCTATTTGATGTTTTTCCTACTAATTTCTTCAATACTGAAGTAGAAATGAAAGTATCTTATTGCAGTCTTCATTGGTTGGCTCTTTTGAACAGTAGTAACAGGATAAAATTTATAATGCATTAGAAGGTGTTTAATGTAAATAAGAAATAAAATGTTCATACATGTATATGCTATCACTTTGGTACCTTGGGTAGAGTAGAAAGTTGCATCTTTGCTAATATCAGTTTTTGTATGTATAAATTTGTTTATAATGTTTATTAATTTCTTTACAGTAAATAGGATAATTGTTTGCAATTTTTCTGGATTTGTCTCTTACATTTACCTCTATAATTAATTATCTTTAGTTTTAGGCATTTCGTATTCCAGTTGATGCTTTTTATCTTGCTCGTGCAATGGTAGATAATCTTTTATGAGTCTTAACTTGGAAACTTTAAACATCAGTAAAATTTAAATTCTCAAATTTAGTAGTTTACAAACTTTCTTTATGTAGCACAAATATTTATGTTTTTATACATTGTATTAGACTACATCATGTTTAACTATACCCAATATCAGCTTGATCAAATTATTAAGATAGCATATGTATGTAAATTGAATAACAATATCCACAACACCACCTTACCAATAAGATGCATTAAAATCATTGCATGACATGACTCTAATAAAAGAGATCATAGGTGTTTTGCAATAGTGCTTTGTATTTAAAGCTCTTCATATTTTATATTTACAATAGAAAGAGAACTGATGCATTCATTATTATGGCTTAGTGCAACTTTCAGTTGATATGCATTACATCTTTTGCAATTGTTATATTTCTTTATATCTGTAGATTTACAGTACAAGAAACCTGATTTCAAAAGAGTGGTGTTAGATGTTTGAAAATATTTTATATTTATATTATATAATATATTCAAACATCTAACACTGCCCTGTACATTCCAACACTCGGTTACACAACCCCTTTCAAACATGTGGTCAGCTTCCGGTTAGTTACCTTCCTTTCTTTGTGAACCTAACGATGACTAAAGAAGGTTGAAATGTTGTTCCCTCCTCTATGTAAAATATTTTCTCAACTCAAACGAGCCATTTTTACATATATTTTTCTCTACAAGTGGGTTTTCTCGACATCACTGAATACTATTTTAGATTTATTATTAACTTTTCATATAGAAATGGTTCAGAGGGTGAAAATTGGGGAACACATAGTTACCAGTTATCATTGCTGTATTAGGTTCAGCATTTTACTGAATATGAAAATAAGAAATAATAGTATTTAAGTTAAAATTTCAAAACACATTTTGAACAACAAGAATTATCTGTTCTAAATTAAGCAGCTGAGCAAATGGGGAATTTATAAACTTTTTTCCGTACGCAAATATATAATTCTTAAAGAAAGAAAAGAGTAACCACAGGTAAAAACACAGTTTGCCTTAGAAAGGATATGAGAAAGAATTCAAGAAAAGCATAAGAAATGTAAAGTTGTTAGTAGTGTAGAAAATCAAGAAAGTTAGTCAAACAGGAAATAAGGACATCCAAAAATATATGTGAAAAAATCAACTGAAAATGAATTATTAATAAGTAATTTAAAAGTACATTAGGAGTAAAACATATTAGGATGGAGATAGGTCTCTTGAGAATGACAAAAGAAGACTTGGATCTGATAATCATGAATTGGCTAGGTTATTATGTTTTTTTTGTTGTTTTTTTTAGTGTTTCAGAATAAACACTTAATCAGTGTTCTTCATCTGAACAATTGATAGATAAAACTGAAGTTGAAGAAGATAATTGCATAAATTCTGAGCTTGTTAAAATTAAGAAGTTAAGGCTCATGGGCAAGATAATATTTCCCTCAGGGTCTTGAAGAAATGGATGTCTGAGCCATTTGGTACTATTGTTTTTGTAAGTTCTTGACTAGTCAACAAGGATTAATGAATTCCGAATTACCTAATATCATTCATATCTTCAAGGGAAGTGATAGCAGTTATACCAGTAGTTATAGGCTTATTAATCTCACTTAAATTGTGGAAAAAGTTGTTGAAAGTCTGAAAAAAGATGCTTTCTGAAGTAATTTAACAAAGTTTAAAATTTTATTGAAAAGTCAACTCTAGGGGGAAATATTGCCCTAGGAATCTTTTAACATTCTTTGAAAAGGTCATTGCTTATGTAGATGAGGGTAGAAGTACAGATTTGTTATATCTGGATTCTTGAAAATCATTTGACAAGGTGACACATAAAATGCTGGAAAAAATTCTTTGACTGTGAATAATAAGTTAATTGAGAAGAAGAGAGGTTAGATATTAGAAGTGGAGTATCTCAGGGCTCAGTCTTGGGATCTTTGCTTCTTTTTATTTACAACAAGATACAAATGAAGGAACACAATAAATTACTTTTAATATTATAGATATACTAAAATGTATTGCTAACTGTGAAGAGAATGCTACTGCTTTACAAATGGATTTATCATGTAGAGAGTTCTAGAACTAAATGGCAAATTGGCTTAAATTATAACAAATGTAAGATAATGCATATGGTTTACTAGAATTTAATCTGTATGTACAAGTTGGGTGACAATCACTTTAACAACGTCATAAAAGAAGTGTTCTTAGTGAAATAGTTGATTGGTCCCTAAAACTAAAGCAGTGTGCTGTTGCTAGTGGTATAGAGGAAAGAGATTTTCAGGTTATGTCTTCAGAAATATTGAACACAAGTCTAAAGAAGTTACAATTTCTTTGTATAGGTTATGGTTAGGCTGCATTTGGAATATTTTGTTCAGTCTTGGCCTCATTACTTCAAGAAAGACCTTGAATTGTTGGAAGGGATTCAGAAGAGGGTTATAAGTGTGGTATCTGGGATGGTTGTCTTATAAGAAGGGATAAAAACTATCCTATTGTTTTCACTTGAAAAAAGAGAAAAATTTGGATTAAATCTGATGGCAGTGTTCAAGATTGTAATAGGAATTAATAGTTTTGATGCATTTTTTTTTCATATTTAACAGTTAAAGTACAAGAACTAGGGGACAAAATTATAAATTTCGGCAGGGTAGGAGTCATCTTCAGTTAAGTCCAATTTTATTTTTCATAGAGGATGGTTGGTCTTGGCAATGGGTTACCTTCTGGTGTTCTGGATACAGTAAATATAAGCCAGTTTAAAAAAAAAAGCTTTAAGTGTTGTTTTATGTATTTGTTTATTGATAAATAGTTTTAGTTTATTTTAGACAACAGAACTGAGATGTTTTTGTTGTTTTCTAATTTAAAGCAAAGCTACACATCTGTGCTAGTTGTTTATAATTTAACAGTAAATACTAGATAAAAGGCAGCTAGTTATCACCACACTCCACTAATTCTTGGGCTACTCTTTTATTGATAAATAGTGAGATTTACTGTCACATTATAATGCTCACACATAAAATTGTGCACATATTTCATGTAATGGGATTTGAACCCTCATCCCTTAGATCATGAGTTGAGTGTCAAACCACATGGCCATGTTGGCCCCAAGTGAAGATAAACCAATAAGTTTCATACTGTCTCAAAACATGTTTATTTCTTAGAGTAACAATACAAACTGAAAAATAATATGCCTCTCGATAGATCTGTGTAATATTCTACAGTATAATGTTTGGATGGTTTACGGTTTATTTCTGAGAAAATGATTGAGAAACAATTACAGTTGTGTTAGAAAATATAATGAGATTAGTAATAATATATTATGCAATTATAATGGCTTTCCAGTATATTTTTCTGTACTTCCACTGTGCTGTCTTCCTTTTACTAATGCTTATGAAGTTCTGAAAACAAGTTGAGTTTGTCCTTTAGGTCTAAAACTAGAAACCAACCAGCTACCAATCTTCCAAACAAATGAACAACATTAGTTGACAATTTGAATAGCCAACTGCCACTTTACTATTCATATCCAGAATAACCAATGGAGAGACAACAGTTTGACATTCAAAAAGTTAATAGTCATTCCTCGATTGCCATCTCTCTCTGCATATCCCACATTAGTCGTATTTTTTAGTAGATAAACATTCAGTAAGGCCACTTTGTATTGTTTTGGAGATAAAACTTGTACACTATTACTTTTTTCACATACCTCAGTTTTCGTACAGTTTCTAGTGAAATATAAAATTATTCTTCAACATGTCTAATTGAGAAGTGTTCAGTAGACAATTCTGCTATTTTTTTTACTTGTTTGTGTCGTGGAAGCCAAAACTGCACTCGCTACTTCGTTTAGTACATTTTCTGATACTTCTGTGACTTTGTATAGTGACAGATGATAATAGTGGAAACTTTCAGTTCAGGACTATACATTGGGTCATTTAATTTTTATTATAATAGTCTGGGAACAAGTCAGTCATACTTTTCTTTTTATACCAATTATTTCTATAATTATTTTGAATATATTATCTTTTGATATAACATAACCCACACCATTATAATATGAAATCATTATAGAATTCAAATTTGAGTATGATCTATTCATCTAGGACATTGAAAATAAGTTAAGAAAAACACAACACAACAATTACTTTATTAAAATATGTTAAATAGTGATGAATAATTATTGTAATACAAAACTAGCTTCTACACTAACAATTTGGCCATTGTCTTCGTAGAATAAACACACAGTGTTTGTTCCACGGTAGTCATAAGTTACTTCTACCTGTTTAAAACTTCAGTTAAAGTGTATACCAACAATTTATGTTTGAGGAGGCTAATAATATAGTGTGTAATATGTCATTCCTGTCTATCAATAGATTTATGTCAACATTATTTTAGAAAGCAATAAATACTTCTTTATTTATCATTATTAAGTACTAATGAACACTCATTCAGATATTTAGAGAAGTTTTTGTGTGTTTATAGTTAAGCATATAGCTACACAATGGGCTATCTGCATTGTACTTGCCACAAACACTGAAACAAGGTTTTAAAATAATGTAATGTGTTTCAGTACAACAAGGGATGTGTTGGTCCATTTCAGCTTTCTCATTATCTAAGCCAAACTTAACAAATTTAAAACTAGCACTTTTCATTCACATATCAATCAAGCTTTAGTTTAAAAAACTCAATCAAATTTACTTCTCTGCAACATCTGAAGGCAACCTATTCAATAAGCCAACGATTCTATTTGAAATATAAATTATCTTGATTGAAACACTGCTTCTATCTTCCCTAAATCTATACTTGTCCCCCTCCCAAGTTCTATAATTATTTTGTTAAGTGTGAAAAATGTTGATCCATGAACATTATCAATTCTTTTTAAAGTCTGAAACACTTCAATTAGACCCCCTTTAACTTTTTCTAAAACAAAATATTTTTAAGGAAATAAATCTCTCCTTGTGTGACAGCCCTTCATTACAGGAATCATTCTTTGAAGCCATCAGAACAAGTTGGTGTATTTCCAGAAGTACACAAAACTCCAAATGTGGTATAATTAGTGACCTATACAATGAAGTTATAAATTTCAGATCAGTATTCAACATTTCTTCAGATACAACCTAAAGTTCTGTTTGCCCTATCACTAGCAATAGCACAGTGCTTGAATGGTTTTAGAGATTGATCAGCTAGTTACACCAAGATCCTTATCTTTCATGACACTATTAAGGTTATTCCTATCCAAATTATACTTAATTGGAATTATGATAACACAAAAAATTGCATTTATCATACTTAAAACCCTACTGCCGTCTATCTACTATTTCAGGTGTGAAATACTGCTTAATTATTCCTTAGTGAAAATAAACTATTCAAAATTTAGTAATGCAATCAGCAGATCCTAACTTTCCTTTATCATCCCAATAGGGTCTCACCCACATTTTAACCTTTTTCTTTATCCCTTATTGTAACTAGATCCTTAGCATTAATATTTAATTTTTTACCTAAAGTTTTTCAAAACATTCATTTTGATGCCCTAAGTTTCCTTATTTTTTTATACCATAACAATTTAAATATCTTAAATTTATTATGCTTTTCTTTAATTTTCTCTTGCTCTTTATTACTCAGTCTGGTTTTTATTTGCAGCTACCCTTTTCTTTAAGGAATATTTAAAGAAGAATCTCATCTAATCAGTATCTGCAAATAACCCAGATGGATTCAATCTCCTTGCTATTACTTTTTGATATCGTCAATTTCAACAGGATGCAAATTAAATTTCACGTATAAAACCACTCCTCCTTTTGTTCTTTATCAACAACCTGTAAACCTGCATTTTAGAGAAATTTCTGTCATCAACATCATCTATGTGCAAGTTATTATAGTAACATCAAAATTGTCCATTCCTGTTTGTGCTGTCATCATTTATTTTATACTTCTAGCACCACAGTAGTAACAATTAAACCTACCCTTATAACCACTTGTATCAATTCATGCATTAACTCTAAAGATGTTATTAAAATAACCAAATTTTATTTTTATTTTCTTATCTATCTTACTCTATTTGTGCTGTTGATTTTATTTTCTTGCATAACAAACCACAATTTATAATATTGCTTGCTATGTTTCTTGACCTAGAAACATTATTTTAATGTATTAGACAAGTTTTTTGTTGTTGTTGTTGTTGCAATGCATCTTGTGATTTGAATTGTTACATTATATCCTGTTGTTTATCAAATGTCTCGCACTTATAGAAAGTTTAAGTGATTTAGCTAAAAATATGTAGAGACAGTCCAAATACATTTAATACAAAGGCAGAGATGCCAACTATTTCAAATGACTGAGTGATTGTAGACAGAGCCCTTTCATAGTTTTAGTGCTTTCAGATTTGCCAGAAACAAGACAACCTGGTGAAAGAGGCCTCTTTATTTTTTTCCATCTTGTGAAGGATCACATTGGTGTTTCTATGCTGCTTAGAAAACAAGAAATACCCATCTATGCGAGCACTAATTGGCTAACAAGCACTGATGGCGTAACTATGGATTCCCCCACGTAATGTATACACCAAAATCATAATGGTTGGCATCTCTGCAAAGGGAGCTTAGTTTTGAAACAAAATACTTGTTGCTTTTTGGTTGACATTAAACCCATTAACGTTAGTTCAATGAAAAAAATGTGATGCCATTTACTTCAAAACTTTTGTTACATTGTCAATGAGCAAGGACGAATTGTTTATTTTTCTCACTGCTGAAAGTAAAGGTTGACACTGATTTAGTAATAACCTGGGCTCCAGAGGAATTCTTGGTACTGTTTTGTTTTTAAACTTATGCATTGTAGATATTTTAATGTGATTTAGATTGCATTATGCTCTCACTCATGTCATGAAATAGCACTGTTAATGAACAAAACCAGTTTTGTGTTGTTTACATTATTCTATCGTATATTGTTATTAATTTATTTCAACTTGACAAACACGTTAAAACACAGTTTACAGTTCTCTAATTCAAAATTTTAATAGTTAGTTTTCTTAAATAGATAAATACATAACACCAATACACATATTCAGTAAAACACACTTAACTCACTCATCTTGTTTGTCAATCAATAAGAACAAAGCTACACAAAGGGATATCTTTGATCTGCCCACCCAACAAAGCTTGAAAAACCCAGACAGAAAAACTGTCAACAAATTTCACAGATTCCTTCCCTTTCAGATTCCGAAGCTGAAGAAACATTCTAGGAAGACAGTTTCCATTGATTTCCCACCATCTAAGACGAACAACTATGCCTAATGTATGATAACAGAAAGCAATATTGGAGCATCTTCTTTTAAGCCTTCAGGATTTTCTTTGGGTACTGCTGTTTTCCTCCACAACAATTTTTTTGTTGTAGAATCTCAAGGTACCATTGCATACAGACAAAACTTTTCCATTTTTCATTGGCATGATTGAAAATTTTTAAACTATTGTAAAGAATTTTGTGATTTTAAGACAGGTAAGAAATCCTTGATTTTTTCCTGATTTTGTTGCATTCACTTGTGTCTTCATTCTTAAGTATTTCTTGCCTTCAACAGGAATATTAATGTCAGCTTTGCAGGATATCATTACCATAACAAAAGTCTAATTGATAAATTTAAAAAAATCAAACCACATGTAATAAAATTTGTATGCCATTCACTTTTCATTATATTCCTTATTTAGTTATGAAATTAATATTGTTGTTATTTAACCTATCCATTTAGTTTGGACTTTTTCTTAAAACATAATGTGGTATTTCCATTTTACATTTTAATCATCATATAGAGACAATCACAGATTGAACTACACATTTGTTGTGATAATTATTAATCATCAAAATTTGTAAAAATGCACTCCTTGCACCTTACAAATCTTTGTTTGATCCTTGTTTGGGTAATGTTTATTTTTGGTGTTCTAACTGAATGGATTCACTAACCACAACTTGAAATGCAAAATATAATAAAGTTAAGAAGAAAATCTTAATTAAAAAGACATTCAGTGTGGTCTTACTCAAGTAATAATGTTAAAATAAAGATATCAGATTTTAAATACTATTTGACATAATTATGGTTAAGGAATTCATCATAAGAATTAATATAAAATTAAGATGTGTTAGTAATTTTCTTAGTTTATTAATTATTTTATTTCCTTAAACATTATTTACAATGTGTATTATTTTAAAATTTTCTATGTGATATTGTTAGTTGTGGGTGATAACAAAGTTGCCTTCCCTCTGGGGTTTTAGCACTAAATTGGGGACAGCTAGTGCAGATAGTACTCGTTTTTTTTAATAAAAATCATGTCAATTATTTGAAATAAAAATAAATAGCTTCTTTTTTTAAGATAAGCAGGAACTTACACTATTTGTGTACTCACCACAAATATTGAAGTCTGGTTTTGTCCTTTGACTTATCGCTGTGCCACTAGATCTGAAAGTACTATCAAATATTGTTTAACATGTAAAACAGAAAACATTTGAGCTTTGAATCTTTTATTGCTTTTATACACAATAGTGTAATCTTGGCAATTTCTGAGCAGTGGTAATACATAAACTCCACTGTTTATTTGAAAAAGAAAATTAGTTTTGCTACGATACTAAAGTTCTTATTACAGCTGAGAAACATCTAACCTTAATATGCATTAGATGTTGAATCTGCTACATTCCCCAATCATAACAGTGAATTCAAAATAACAAAAATCTTCTCTCATGTTCTGCTGATATCATTTCCTAAAATTATATTTACTGACAATGTATGAGTGGTTTTCATCATTTGTTTGTACGTTTCATAAGGCAAGTGTTGTTATTGCATCAGTTCTACATGTGGAAGTAGTTTTAGTTGGTAAAAGATGTGTTGGCCTTACTTCCGGTGTTTTGTAAAACAAATGTTACTGTTGCAAATATAGAAATAGCTGACCTCTAATTTTGCATCTGTCATAAACTTACTGTAACTCTCACTAAGTCTGTGATAAACTGGTTCTTCTCCCATTCTTGGAAGGGTATTTTATTAATTGTTTCCAGAACAAACTGTGCTGTCATCCTCCATATGGTGCTGTTGCAGTGACTATAAACAGGGACCAACTATTTATTTAATATACCTTTCATGAACATATGGTACTTAACTAGTCTTATACAAGGTAACTCTTTATGGCTGAAGTTTCTTTCCAAACAAATATATCCCGAAATATCTTTGTGTACATAAGTGACAGGAATTTTTAGGCCTCATTCAACTTGAATGCAAATGTGTCAAAGGAAATTAATAGAAAAAAAGAACAGCATTTTGTGATAAGGAAGGAATAATATATACCTAAGTTGAATGCTATTGTTTTCATCCTGTGTTTTGTGTTCATATCCATTATATTAAACAGATAAGCTTGTTCTTACTTTAACAATTTAAAATATCACTGAAAAATAAACTGATGTGTATCTTCAGCCTTGGCAAGTTACCCTATTCCAACTTTTCAGGGAAAATATTGGCCACCGTATTGTTCAAGGCTTCTTCAATCCTACATATTTTCAGTTCGCAAAATGTTATTAAGTCATGAGTAGTGACATTGATAAAAAATCCATCACAGTTTGATCAATGTAATACTACAACTATCTCTTTCCAAACCTGTGCAGACAAGTTAATTTACTGTAGTGTACTACTTTTAGCAATAATGGAAAGTAAAACATCTTGGAATACCATTAATGAAATTAATTTTGTATCAATAATGCTGACAGATATCAACAAAGCTGTTTCAGTCAATTATAGTTAACTGTTACCAGTATCAAGAGCAATATGAGACAACAGTGTTTCACAGATTCTTTTCATGAACCAACTGGATCAAACTTGGGCACTACTAATTCCATTCCAAACATAATTTCTGAGCTAAGTACCTTAGAATTCAATGAGTGGTTGGCAGAGATAAATCCAGGCTTTGAAGAAAAGGAAATAAAACCCCTTGGAAAGTGTTTCAGATTGTCATTTACAAAATTAATCGCTGCATATAGACTTTCTAGACAACATTGAGCACCATATTACATCAGATCTGAACCCTTTAATCTGGTGTTCAAAAACCATCACATGGAGTTCTTCCAAATGTGAAAGGCTTCAGCATCATAAACCTCATAATAATGGAAACAGATTCTAAGCTGTTAATCAACCTTGTGATAAATCTCAATTTCATTAAACTTCAGTTTCTGATTGAAAACTAGGAACCAGATGACTGTGATGTCTTTACAACTTTCAGCTAATATTCCTGAAATGCATTTTATTGTATTAGCAATGTGATAAATACAAACAATACCAACACTTTTAAAACATGTTCCCCCACTTCTATACTGAACACTACACCAAGGGTTAGTGATATGTTTACTGACTTGTAATGGCAAAATCTGGGGTTTCATTTCTTGCAGTAGACAGAGTACATTAAAACCATTGTATATTTCTACTCTAAAACTAATAAACACTGAAAAATATCGTTCATGAACTCTAATTACATGAATCATGTCATTTCACTGTTATATCCTTACAATTATTTGCAATTCGTTAACAACATATAATTAAAGTTACAACATAAAGTAGTAATATAATGCTTTGCATGCAACTTGTTATGCAAATGAATTATAAAATAATTAGATACGAACCAGTTGTCTTCTACCAAGTAAACCAAAATATCTTTTCCAGATTCCTTTACAAATTCATAGGGCTTCTTTATGGTTAGAAAAGGCTTAATCTCAACAGAAGGAAATTTCATCTTCTTCTGTGTAATCTGATTATGTTTTAGATAACATTTCTTAAATAGTTTGACAGAAAAGTTTTGTGTATAATTTCAAGGAATGTTAGAACCTTGTCAATGTTAATGAACTGCAATTTGGATCAAGATAATCATTAATTATAATGTATTCTATCATAGATGAATATTTTAGCTGTAATAGCACTTTAATATGAATGATAAAAATGCCTAACAACACACTATTCAGTTGTTAAGATAATTCATTTAAATTTGTTCTTTGAAATCATGATAAAGTAGAGCATGTTGCTAAGTGTTTCACATATATTTCTATAACCCAAATATATATATAAGCCATTAACCTACAACAATATTGTACATTCAAATTACATTCATTACTTTAGAGAAAGAACTTCAGAGATTTTAAAATATAGTTACTTACAATTTTACCAAGTTTTCCATCTTTCTATTTTCCTGAAGAGGATGTAACCAATGAAAGGAGCTGAAAAGCAGGATTATTTTCTGTAACAAAAATTAATTGTTGTTTTAAGGTTATAAGCACAATGAATATTAAAACAATAATGACTTCATTCTTTTATTTGTAAAGACTGTATTTCCAATATATAAAATTTATATTTAAATATGAAAAATAAAGTTGTACCATATGTTATTGTCTGTCATTCAGTGTTAATTTCTATAAAATCTACAATAGCCAACAGATAAATAGCAATTACTCTAGTAAATATCACTAAAGCACTGTCTTGACATCTTCTGACAACTCAGTGGCAAACATAAGATTTTGATATCCATAGTTGGTTGAGCACGTATAGCTCATTTTGTAGTTTTGCTTTTAACAGAAAAAAAAAAAAAAACCACTGTAAATCAATTTTGTTTAATAATGTGTGAAAAACATTATAAAATCATATTTTCATTTACCCAAAAGTACACAGCAAGTAGACCCAAAGTGCAAAAATATCATAGGTTCATAGTATTAAATTACCAGAAAGTTTTCATTATGTGAGATTAGAAGTGTCTGAGTTCAGATTACCAACAAACGTGCTGACCCTCAAACATGGAGCAAACTAGCAGTCACTCATTTTAACACATGTATGTAAATTAAGTATAAATATATTGCCATCATATGCATTACAGCCAATATAAATTCAAATAAAAAATTATTTCTCTATTAGTTTACTAGCATTAGATACTTTTCACCTAAATATTTATCTTGCACATTTAAATATTTTGGGTATTTATGTTAAAAAAGAGCCATTCAGTAAAATAACATGTTTAAATGTGGTCATTATTGTAATGTAAATCATAAACTGACCAATGAAATTAAATTTATATTTCAATATGCCCCATCATTATCTAGTGTATAAAGCATTTGCTTCAAATACTGTGACTTTTAAATCTTTTTTAATACAAGGTTAAATGTAAACATATAGTAGCTTACAGGTTTGTAGCTTTGTTTTGTATAATGACAAATTGTATCAGTGAATGCAGGAAATAGTTAAACATTACAAATTTGATGGAGGAAGCCAAATCAAACCTTACAGTTAGTAATTTGGAATTTTATAAGTTATTCTATCCAGACAAATAAACTTGAGACCATATTATGACATTTATAACTTTATTTTGTATGCAATTTTGGATTAATTATCACAAAAATTTTCAAAAGGGATGGACAAGATTAATACTGAAAATTCAGGAAATATTAGTAAAAAAGGAGAGATATCTGCAGGAAAACTAACTGTAATGAAACTATTGAGTTACTTCAATATATATACAATCAAAGAATAATTTCTAAAGCATATTTCATGAGTGCTTTCCAATTAAACAACCTACCTAAAGCCAGAATACTTTGATTATCACGAGACAGAACTGTTGCATTCAGGTTTGTAATATCTCCAACATCAGTTTCCATACATTCCTGGTCTTTACTACTCGGTGTTTCCATGACAAAAACATGAGGGAATTCTTCTCTACAATTATTATTAACACAGGTTAAAAGAGTTGGAGATGCTGAAGCTTACTTCTTCAGATCTTCAGCAACTGTAAATTAAAATACACAAATGATTCACGGAGATATAGAAATTGACATATTTGCTAACCAAGGTTTTCTGCTTCATCCATATTAAATGTTTCAAAGTGTATTCTCATAAAGCAATCGTAACAGGTTCAGAATGTCCAAGGTGTAAAACATCACACATACATGTACGACTTTCTTAAAATTATATGCTTAATTTAAATTTATAATTTATTGTTATACTAGAGGTACAAAAATAATTCTGATAAAAATAACTTCAAACATTTTAACAGAATGATTGAAAATGACTTAATTTAAAATGTGCCATTTAGAACTGAAGTAATAATTTTGGCAGTTGTCATAAACTTTATCCTAATGGTAATCACAATAAAAAAAAGAAAGCTAATATATAACTAAGCTATCAATGAGCTACTATTTCTAATAATATTAAATCTCCATTTTCATGTTGTATGAATAATGATAAAATTTGAGCAAGTATTTGTTTTTCTCAAAAATGTATAAAGAAATAACATTTAATAAAAATTAGAACAGAATTTATAAAGTTAACATAATTTGAAAGTAGTCCTTGAATAAATACTTCTGCAAAAACATTTTAACTGGTCTCCTGATGAACTACAAAGTTACTGAACTATTTGTGTTTGTTGATCTTTCTCTCATACTCCTATACTTATTAGCAAGTGAAGCTCAAAACTAGTTTCTAATTATTACTGTTTTTTTTTCATTATTTCAACAGTCAATTAATAGAAATTTCAATTTGTGATATATCGTGAACCTGGCAATGACCAAAGAAGAGACCAAGAGATGTATCAAGAACATCTACAACGACGTAAGATGATACTGTTACCTATGATTATAACCTTAGATCACTGGTCGTGTACCAACTCAACAAGAAGTAATCCTTACTTCTACTAAAAGACGAGTGAACTTTTAACCCCAAGTACTTTTAAATCGACCCACAAATGACATTAATAGAGTTATTGTTAGCTCTGTTGAAGAAGCTTTTAACAATATGTTAAGTCGTAGTCGTAACTGTAATTAGACTTAAGTTGACAATATAGGATGTGTATAAAAATTATTGAATATGTTATATATATATATATCTTTGTGTCTGTGTGGTTATCGGACATTTCTCTTTATATGTTTCAGTTGTAGAAATATCTGTAGCTTTACTACGATCATTTTTCTTTTGGTGAGTGGAAACATGGCGGAAAATAATGTATTTTACCAGAAAGAAATAAAACGGGTATGCTTTTTATTGAACAAGAAAATCTTATATTATCAAGAGATAAGTGAATAATTTTCGAAGATATACCATTTTTACAGTATGTTCGATTAATAATTTGATTACGAGAAGAAGTAATATTGTTCGCAAGATCTTAAGTTGTAACTTAAGCAACTCGTAAGTTGTCGTATCAGTTTCAATGACGGTGGTTTGGAAAATATTACGTCAATTTATATGACAAATCAAGTAATAGCAATCTAATGTTCAGTAAGAATCATACAGGAAGGAACTGAGAACTGTAACACCTTAGTTAGACGATATCTTATCAAGACAAAAGTTTTGTAATTATAATTAAATTATATTAAAGATAGCGTCTCGATTTTCGATCGGATTCCACAAAATGTGGTTTAAAAGACGCAAGTAGAAATGTTTTTTAAATTTTTCTTCACATGAGCAAAAACATACGATTTACGTCAATTAAACAAAAAATCGAACAACAAAGACAGGTATAGATACAAATAGTTAACTTAACAGGTCACTGTAATGAACTAATTAAACCAGACTCTTCAATTAGATGACCAGAAATTTAGGAAAGTGTCCTAAGTCTTAGAAAACATTTTGATACCGGAATCAGACCGTCTGAACTTCATAGAGCAGGAACTTATATGTTAGCTTTCAATTCTATAATTCAAAATAACTAATAAAAATTATTATTTACAGTTGGAAATTGTAAGACTGAGTTATCTAGGTTAGAACAAGTATTATGTATGTAGCTGAAGATAGAAAGTTAGTTCATACTTTATACATCGAAATATATTAGAAAGAAATAGTGGATGAAATTGATAGGAAATTACTTCCGTACTTATAATATATGAAACCTACTAATAGTGAATAGATTTATAAGTATTACAAATGAACTTATGTAAAGACAGCTGCAGCATAGGATACACTTAGGGTGTTTACAGAGATGTGTTTGAAAGCAACGAATAGAATGTTCAAATTATATAGGATTGCATACTTAATCTCAACCTTTAACTGTTCGTTAGCTCTAAGTGTGGAAATGAAAGAGAAAGATATCCCGAAATGTGTAGAAGGTCCCCTTAAAGTACATAACCCTGAACATCTTAAAAATAGAATAATTATACTTACATTATTTTATTGTTACAAAATTAAAACACCAATAACTTGGTTATTTTATGTGTAAAATATGAACTTACCTAATCGATACTATGCTCTCAATGAAATATAAATATTTTTTTTTTATCGAACTTAAGTAATTAAATTAAAGAATAGTTGATATCTCAGATTGGTCAGCTCCTAGCCAAGAAACTACGTTGTCCTCTTGTTTTAGAAGTAAAACTAAATATACATGAATTCCTTTGAATATAAGAGTACCCTACTAGCAAAAGCTATTGCCTATAAAAGAGTTATAGCTAATTCAAATATAAAACAAGATTTAAATTTTAAACGACTATCAATCTTAAAGGATGACATCCGAAACTTGCCCTGTTCGAGAGCTGGGTAAAGTATCAAGGAATTTTAACAGCATGTACATCACAGGAGAGCTACAGTTTAAGTGGAAGTTGACTGATTCAGTAATGATAACATTGTGATTGGTAGTTATATTTGTAAGTATGGTGTTATACACAGTACGTGAAAAATTGGCTTTAATGACATATTGTAAGTTAGATACGCTTATTCAAGAATAAAACCAAATCAGGCGCGGGCAACAATAAAAGGTTGTCTTACTTTCAGGCCACTGAAGTGGTTGAATTATGTGATGATATCACATCTGATTTTGATATAGAGTGATTTATAATAGCTGAACATTAATATTGAATTCGTAAATAATTGGCGAAGTTACCTAATTATAAGTTAAATATACAGATCAAAATTAATAGAGTCAATTAATATATATATATATATACATATGTTTGAGAAACCAAAAATGAAATGTTCGAAAACAGGCGTACAAGAACAAGATTAATTTCCCACAGACGATAACAAAAGAAGTTATGAAATATTACCGCAAAACAGTTAATGAATGACAAATAAAATAAAACCCACATTACGATAGTGTTATTCCAGAAGGAAACAACTTGAGCGATGAAGTGTTAAGTGATACATCGAAGTGCCTGTAAAACAGTTAAGTGAGAGAGTTGTTACAATGTTCTCTTCCGAGAAGACATTTCTGTTATGAGTTTAAAGAGACGACCAGGAGAGAACTAATCGTGAAATGAAGACCAATGAGACGTGTCTTGATTGTTACGGATGGACTGCAATTTGTTGTATTAATTAAACTTAAATAATATAACGTGTTCCATATTAATCACTCTTTTCTTAATTTGGAGGGTTTTTTTACGATAAGTATTATATGGTTAAGTGTTATATAGCTAATGAATATTATGTGATTATGTACTATCATTGAGTGTGTTTACTATATATCACTGTATCTATGAACAAGTGTATAATGAATTTATGGTACATATGTTTATGTACATTCATTTATTTACATTATTAATATTAGATTGTAAATGGTGATGGATGTAAGATGTAAGAATCGAAAAAGTGAGCTTTTACGAGTAAATATTTATCAGAGATTTTTATAAAACAAGTAGGAGTGAGGCCTCGCTAAATATTTTTGAAGTATCGTACAATATTGGTTAATATTGAGAATTATGATACAGAATACAGTGAAGTGTCATTAGACACGTGTATAAAACAATTATGATCCTAGAACAACAATGCTTGAATTAAACATGTTGAGAAATATTTTGCTGCTCGTTTAGCGTTTAGTCTGTAATTAGTTGACGCTATTAACTAAAGAGTTCAACCAAGAAGAAACTATAATAGATTGACACCACTACAGTGTAAGAAAAAAGTTACAAAAGATTGAATACCAACAAGCTTAAAACTTCGTGACATGTAAACAACTGTCTTATTGATTAAATATCGATAACAGAGAATGTAGAGATACAAGATAAATATCCGGGTAAAACATTTGACCATGTAGTAATATTTCTTTTACAGCATTTATTTTCGAACTGTCAACACTCGATATATATTCTACAGAAATTAACCTAAGCAAGCATTCGATTCTGTATCAAATCGTGTTCCTTGAACAGGAGAAACACACAGACAGACAGATTAACGAAATTTTTCTTTTAACAATAAATTATACTTTATTTCTTACTTTATTCAGTTTATTTTTTTATGTTTTTTTATTGCGAAAAAAATCAAACTAAATTTCAAGCAGAGTTTTAATTCCTAATTAAGTTTACATTAATGTCAAATGTACATTTTTCTTGCACTGTATAACCTTCGGATTGTTTTTTAAATAAAGGTAAGATTTCAAAATATAACTTCTACTGGCGATAATCCGGATCCTAACAAGCTGTAAAATTAAAAACATATATAAAGTTTCACATAAGTATAGTTAAAAGCACAAAATTGTCGATGTTGCTATTAATAAGTTATTTAATTGACATAAATAATTTTTAAAGGATTGGGGCAGTTTATGCGGGATGACGAGAAACCCACTTCACCTATTACAAGTGTATTTTGGTGATGATAAAAGATGTTGTAGATGAGATTTATGTCTATACATTTTTTGTTGGAGAACAATATATTCCTGTTACTGTTATTATCGAGTGGTTTTCTAAGAGGATATCAACCATTATATTTTCATTGCTGTTGTTCATTTGGATTTCAGTGACGGAAAGGTGTTCTTTATACGATAACATAATTATTCTGTTGGTGTCTTGATTATTTCTTCTATCTCTTCTTATTGACGTATGGTTACATATTCTGAGGATAAATTAGTGTTACACTTACAATAAGAATAACAGAGTTAATATCATTTATTAAGTCTTCGATCTCGTGTTTCTTGGAAGCAAGTGCACCTTGGATGTTGATACTTAGAACTGTGAAATTAAAATTTTAACATGTATCCTATGATTGTTGTGATCTTGCGGTATATGTGATGTTATGTGTTTTTTTAGCTATGTCTATGAATAGGTATGTGCTATATTTCGATTGGGTCGGTTTTGTAAATTCTGTAATAAACTCTGTAACAATGTTTTTAATTAAGTTTACTGTCAGACTTATTTCATCATTTGTGTTTTCTTTTACTGTAAGATTCTTATTTTCTTTGTTGTTTGTTGTATCTGTGATTTTGTTAAGTTCTTGTAAATTGTTCACTGTTTTGGTTGAGGTTTGTTGTTCTTTTGTTGGTGGTTTTGGTTGTGTAGAGTTTCCCTTCAACATTTGTGCATATGTAAATGAACCTGCAGTTTTGTGTGTTTGTTGTGTTAGATGTGATACCTTGTGTTGGTTTTATTGTTTTATATCATAAATGCGTTGTTTTATCTTTTTATTTGTCGCATCCATTATAATTTACTGTTTGTGTTTCTCCATAATTACAGCAGTTCCGTTCAGCTTGATCTTTTTTACATGCAGATATGTGGTGTTCACTGTCACATCCGCAACACCTCGGTGTTGCTAGACATACCGCTGAAACGTGTTCATATCGTTGGCAATTATAATATTGTGTAATTTCTACAGCTGGTGTTTTAAGCTGATCAACTTGGAATTTTTGGTACCACAAAATGCTACCATTGTTTATCAGTTCCAAGATGTTGTAATGTTGTTCCATGTAAACTCTTTCTAAATTTGTTGGTTTCTTAGAGACCTTGGAGATAATTCTTCCCACTATAGGGGTATGGTATATTTAGTTTATGTAATGCTTGCTCAATATCCTGTTTTGTTATGGAGTGGTACACCCTACTGATTACTATTGCCTTAGGCTGTGGATTAGTTCCTGGTAAATATATATTCATGTTTCCAGGTGCAAAGGCGTCCATGGGCCATTCTTTAAGTAGTTTATTTACGTCAGCAGTTCCTTGACCTTGTACAATGATACCGCCCCAAGGAAAACGCTTGACACCAGCTGTTTCAACACCTAGTTTACATCTGCTAATTTCCGCTGCTAGTTGCGGTTGATTATATGTGCCAGGCTCGCCTCAATAATAATAGAATATTTGGGTGTTTTGTTTTAAGTGGTGTATTTTTTGGTTTGTAGTTTCATTTTGGAATGAATTTCCACTTTTTCTTTTCGACACTACCTGAGTAAACTCTTGGTTTTCATTTGTTTGTTCATCGCTTTGTTCTAGATTTTTTCTTCTTCATTAGTTTTTGCGTTATCAACATCCAAGGCTTTGTTTAAGTTAGTAGCATCATTCGTATTATTTTTAGTGTAGGAAGGAACTATCTCCACCTCTGTATGAGAAGTTTCTTCAGCTTCATCTTCAGAATTTTCACTTGAATTACTTAACTCTTTTTCTTTCTGGTTGTCGTTTTTCTTTTATATTCTTTTTATTATTTTCTTTATCACATTTCAGAGATGTTAATTTTGCTTTTGTGTTGTATTGATAATAATATAATCATATATTTTTATATATTTTATTTTAATAATAAATAATACCTAATAATCTGTATTGTCTGACAGTATTTGTTGTTGTTGTTTCTCTAGTTGTCTGACAGGGTTTGTTGTTGTTGTTTATCTAGTTGTCTGACAGTATATATTTATTGTTGTTGTTTTTCTAGTTGTTTGACAGTATATATTTATTGTTTTTGTTTCTCCAGTTGTTTGACAGTACATATTTCTTGTTATTGTTTATCTAGTTGTCTGACAGTATATATTTATTGTTGTTGTTTGACAGTATATATTTATTGTTGTTGTTTCTCTAGTTGTTTGACAGTATATATTTATTGTTTTTATTTCTCCAGTTGTTTGACAGTACATATTTCTTGTTATTGTTTACCTAGTTGTCTGACAGTATATATTTATTCTTGTTGTTTGACAGTATATATTCATTGTTGTTGTTTGACAGTATATATTTATTGTTGTTGTTTCTCTAGTTGTTTGACAGTATATATTTATTGTTTTTGTTTCTCCAGTTGTTTGACAGTACATATTTCTTGTTATTGTTTCTCTAGTTGTATGACAATATTTATTGTTTTTGTTTATCTAGTTGTTTGACAGTACATATTTATTGTTGTTGTTTTTCTAGTTGTCTGACAATATTTGTTGTTATTTATCTAGTTGTATATATTTGTTGTTGTTATTTATCTATTTGTATATATCTGTTGTTGTTGTTGTGCTGAAACATACAAAGTGAGTTACCTGCTTTCTGTCCAGTGCGGGAAGTTGAAAACTGATTATTGATGTTACATGATAATTTTAGAAACTTACCATTGACATACTGAGGGAAAAACTCACTGATTTCAACATAAATTATAAACAATATGTTTCTCTAATGTATTTGTATTTTGATGTAAGATAATGTTTTTTGAATGTATATTTACAACATTCGTGTATATTGACAGCATATCGTAGTTATAAATATTGCTGTTTGTTTTGTAATGTCTATTTAGACACAGAAAAGTTATACTAAAAAAAACACCATAAATGTCCACCAGGGGCGCTCCATTTTTTTATCATTCAATTTTGACACTCTACGTTCTCAAATTGGTGAAAACTACCAAAATTCACAGGTGTTACATTTAAGGGTTAGTATAATTTTTTTTAAAAAAGGTAATTTTACTTGTATAATTATTTGCCTTCTCAGTTTTCTAAACTCTTTCCTTTCCTGCGGCCTGGCATGGCCAAGCGCGTAAGGCGTGCGACTCGTAATCCGAGGGTCGCGGGTTCGCGCCCGCGTCGCGCTAAACATGCTCGCCCTCCCAGCCGTGGGGGTGTATAATGTGACGGTCAATCCCACTATTCGTTGGTAAAAGAGTAGCCCAAGAGTTGGCGGTGGGTGGTGATGACTAGCTGACTTCCCTCTAGTCTTACACTGCTAAATTAAGGACGGCTAGCACAGATAGCCCTCGAGTAGCTTTGTGCGAAATTTCCAAACAAACAAACAAAACTTAAATCACAATCAAATTTGAACATTTTGTATTATTTTAGTGGCACATCGGATCGTCCATAATTAGGCAACAGTGGAGAAGTAATAGAATCATATAAATAACAACATGTTGAGCATTTAAGTCACGAGAGATCAGACCAGAAGAACCGAAACTGTGGACATAGCTAAGTGTGCCTAGCAAGCCAGAATATTAATACACCGGCTTAATATTCGAATCCCTTTATCATAAAATTACATCATGACTTTGAAGTAATGACAGTAAGACCGACAATCGAACCCTACTATTCCTTTAAAGTAACCTAAGAGTTGGAGATGTGTCTTGTTGATCAGCTGTCTTCTCTCCAGTGTATCTGTTGAGTATTATGGATGACGCAAATAACTCTCGATTTTTTATACCTTAAACAAGTAAAAATTAAATACAGGCAAAGTTTCAAGTATAGTTAAATAATCTCTCACGTGAGGGGACGCAGACGAACCACAACGTTCCTCAGTGAGGGTGGGAATTCTCAAAACTTCCCTCTCTATAAACTAAACCCCTGCCAAGTTCGTGAACGTTTGCGTTTAACCTCTCGATTAACTTCATGCTAATATTTAAACAAATAAAAAAGATAATTTTGAAAAAATGTTAAATACAAAATTTATGAATGTTAAAAAATAAAGTCCAGTGTGTTAATCCTCCATCTTTTCTTTATGACCAGCACCTTTTGGAATTACAAGAGAAAGCTTGTGAATAATAATAATTTCAAGTCGTACCTTGTGATATATGTATAACAGCGATATCTCCCTCATGAGCGTGTATTTTAATATTGTTTTACCTTTTTGCTGTTTCTTCTTCAAACTTTGCTTTGCTCATATTGGTTTCACTTAAGTGGACTGCAAAACGTAAAATACTGAAATCATTTTAATGTAAACTGTAAGTAGAACTCTTAATACTGGAAATATTTTTGGAAATTAAAATAAATCTTGATAAAGAATTCTTTAATCCTTAATCCTACTGATCCAGTTATTATTTTTTTGCTCTTTGCACAATGAGAAACGTCCGAAAATGAGCATTTCTTGAACAGCAAGATAAATATGTAGAAATTATTCATAGTACGAGATGTGCATAACAGATGGCAGCACTCGTGAAAGATAAGCACGCTAAACGTTTGTTGATTAATTTGGAATTAAGCACAAGCTACTAAATGGGAAAGCTGTGCTCTGCCTACCACGGGAATCGAAGCCCAGTTTTTAGCAGAGTGAATCCACAGACATACCGCTATGCTGCTAGGGGCACGTTGGTCAATTGTCAAGCCCAAAGCAATGAAGTGGACGAACCATTTGCAGTTTTTCCTACTTAGGGAATTCAAAACCCAAATTTTAGCATTATAAATTGTCAACCCATCGAAGGGTGAAACTCATTTGTTGTATGAAGTTTATGAAAAGTTAAGGTATGAACAACACGAGTGTCAAAGAAATAAATAAGAGAGTAATCGATTTAATAAAAGTTGTATTTTTTTGTCTTAATAACATGTATTTGTTTATTTCTCGAACCTAATACATCTATATAATTCAGTAATATTATGATGTACAATAACTTAACGTCTAAATAAAATTTGTTTGATAACTATTTTTTACACCTCCGAGACTTGAATTTGTGTCTTACAACAAAAGGTGAATAAGAAGACATTCGAGTAGAGCCCGTTCATAAGTTAGTGTTTTAACCTCTGTGAGACTGTAGGTATACAACAACCTTAAACAAATATTCATATCACTAATGAAATAAATAAACCAACATAAGAAATACACGTTTCAGTTGTGTTTTTTTTAACAATGGGAGAAAAATATGTCTAGAAATAATGTATTTTCTGTTGCCAATTGTGCACTTATAGTGTTGTGGTTTGTACAACGTGCTTCCAATTTATCTGCTTCTTTAATTTTGTCTATTTAATACTGAGTTAGTAGCGTCCTTCAAATTGAAGCTTATAAACGGATAATGTATTACGACTTCCATGCACTCATGAAGAATAGAATCTTTATGGAGAAATAAAATAATGTTTCAAGAAACTGTTTGACCTCTGAAACCCGGATTATGATCCTATTACGATCAGTATCAAAATCAGTAAAATATCTTTATTAAAATAACTTAGTATCTAACAACTAATCTCAGATTCAGTCAAGAAAGGTTTCACTTTGTTCTGTATTCACAACAGAGTGAAACTATCGAGAAATTCACATGAGACTCTGCAACTTGTAGTAGTTGTTTCATTAGTTCTAACCGAAAGAGGTACTGTGAAGACAAGTTATTGGAAAATATGTCTTTTCGTCCTTCGTCAATTTGGTTTCAGCATAAGAGGGTAGATGGCGGATTTTGATTGTTTTAAACTTGTTGATTGTTTTCTGAATTTCGCGCAAAGCTACTCGAGGGCTATCTGTGCTAGCCGTCCCTAATTTAGTAGTGTAAAACTAGAGGCAAGGCAGCTAGTTATCACCACCCACCGCCAACTCTTTTACCAACGAATAGTTGGATTGACCGTCACATTATAATGCCCCCACGGCTGAAAGGGTGAGCATGTTTGGCGCGATGAGGATGCGAACCCGTGATCCTCATATTACGAGTCGCACGCCTTAACACGCTTGGCCATGCCGGACCAAGGCGGATTTTCCTTACCCGATTTACCCAACATCTAATTCACAAGGATAAAGGCTATTCTGAGACATTTTTCATAGTACCAAACGAGTCATGATTGAAAGACACGCCAGTTGCCGCCATTTTTGGTCACCATAAACTGTTGCCCCGTTCCACTAAACATATTAAAGTAGTTTTTGTCCTCACAGGTGAACATTAACATAAATTTGTAACCGTCGAGAAGAAATGTGTTTGCCAACCATGTTGATAACCGTAAATCCAATATTGTAACGTTTGAAATGGAAATGGCATGTTTCTTAAAGTAATGACTATCTAAAAGTCCTGTAACTGGATGTGTATATATTTAATCTAAAAATAAGTTATAAGCAGTAGCCTTTATGTTTTGAAGTGGAACGGAAAATGATTTAGGTTCTATGTATCTAAATATCTATTAAACCAGATCGTTTTGAAATACATTGTCATGAGCAGAGTACTGCAGATACTGGTGTTTGCACACGCGGAAAACATGTGTTGAATTTGGTTTAGTCATCAGGCTTAATGCAGAATAAATCTTCACTTTACATCAAACTATCAGGTAATTATTGTTCTGCAAAAATATCATTCATATGAGAAGAGACAATCGATGTTTTTAATTGTGTGAATATCCCTTGTTTCTATGTATCAGTGTTTGATCCTTTCTTTCTCTAATTAAAGCTAGGATCATCCTTACCCACAGAGAACAGCTTACATCTCTTAGCTTCAATACTGAAACTGAAGTTTTTACGTAGGTTTTGTATTTATACAGATGCCGAGATAATAACAATAAACGAATTTATCATTTACATGAACATTTACACGAAAGACCAAAGGATGAAGAAAGAAACTGATATATTTTGTTTGTTATCACATGGACAGAATGGATTCAACGATGTTTGTTATCACATCGACAGAATGGATTCGGTATTGGGAAAGGATTAATTCTGAGCTACCACAATAATTCAACTTATGACACAAAATGTCTGTCAGAATAGGGTCATTTTTCTGTTTCTCTGGTGGCCCGGCACCATAATAATTCAACTTATGACACAAAATGTCTGTTAGAATAGGGTCATTGTTCTGTTTTTCTGGTGACCCAGCATGGCCAGGAGGTTATGGTCCTCGAGTCGTAATATTATGATCGCAGGATCGAATCCCCATCACTCTAAAAGTGCTCACCCTTTAGCCCGGAGGGCAAAGTGTTATAATGTTACGGTCAATCCCACTATTCGTTGGTAAAAGAGTAGCCCAAGAGTTGGATGTGGGTGGTGATGACTAGCTGCCTTTCCTTTAGTCTTACGGGTAGCGCATGTGTGGCTTTGCTCGAAATTCAAACCACACCTGTTGTTTTAGTGAAGGTTTCTTTAATTATTCTAGTTAGACTATAGATCTGAATAACTCACGTGCCCCCTTCTAAGTGAAAAATCAATGTAACAAGTACCTCAGTTTTCACAGCAGTTAACAAGTACCTCAGCTTTCACAGCAGTTAACAAGTACCTCAGTTTTTACAGCAGTCAACAAGTACCTCAGTTTTTACAGCAGTTAACAAGTACCTCAGTTTTTACAGCAGCTAACAAGTACCTCAATTTTCACAGCAGTTAACAAGTACCTCAGTTTTCACAGCAGTTAA